>NC_054705.1:40959044-41029044 GCF_016097555.1 Gigantopelta aegis | reverse complement strand
TAATCAATTTCTTGGGTAATATATAATTTAAATATTAATGATAAATAAATAACACATCTCAGAATGCCGTCATCTTTAAGTCACTACCGTGCCAATCTGCCAAACTGGCCACCGACCACAATTAATTACGCTATATATGTTTCTATATAGCGTTAGTGGCTATAACATTTTTATTAATATCAGCAGGCCCATGGATTTTTGTATATACCTTTGCCTGCATGGGGGACACATACCCTGAAAAGGACAACCCCTGTTGTCCAGCTCTTTGTCCCAGGATATTGGTTTAAACAAACACACCCACTAAACCTGGCCGGAGTACACCCGTTTTACACAAAAAGCGCCACTTTTGCATGGGCCAGAATTACCACAAACAAGTCTTAAGTTACACATGTTTACAAACTACATGCTCTCCCCTGTCAACTTCAGTCAAATAGTTGCCACTTCAAAGCTGTCTGCCATGAAATAATCACAGTCAAACAGCAGACTACTTGCGCGGACAAATGGGAAGATAACTGTGATCTGTGGCCAACTAGCAAAACGATTAGTATTCCTACAGAATCAAAATTAGGCCGAATGTACGAAGCCTGTTTTCTTAAACGCAGGTGTTAGTATTGGTACGCGTGGAAGACATCAACAGGCTTTGTAAACTCGGGGGAGGGGGAGAGCGGGAATTTCCCCAGTTGTAAAGCGCTCGCCTAATGCGCGGTCGATGTGGGATCGATCACCGTCGGTGGCACCATTAGACAATTTCTCATTCCGGCAAGTCCACCACGACTGGTATATAAAAGGCTATGGTATGTGCTATCCTGTGTGGGAAAGCGCATATAAAAGATTCCTTGTTACTAACAGGAAAAATGTAGCGGGTTTCCTCTCTAAGACTAAATGTCAATATTACCAAATGTTTGACACCCAATAGCCGATGATTAATAAATCAATGTGCTCTAGTGGTGTCGTTAAACAAAACAAACTTTCTTTACTTTTGTGAATTCGGCCCCTTGTTATTATTCGTTTAGACCGGCCTCGATTTCGTAGTGGTTAGGTCATCGGTCCACAGGCTGGTAGGTACTGGGTTCGGATCCCACTCGAGGCATGGGATTTTTAATCCAGATACCGACTCCAAACCCTGAGAGTTCTCCGCAAGGCTCAGTGGGTAGGTGTAAACCACTTGCACCGACCAGTGATCCATAACTGGTTCAACAAAGGCCATGGTTTGTGCTATCCTGCTTGTGGGAAGCGCAAATAAAAGATTCCTTGCTGCTAATCGGAAAGAGTAGCCCATGTAGTGGCAACAGCGGGTTTTCTCTCAAAATCTGTGTGGTCCTTAACCATATGTCTGACGCCATATAACCGTAAAATAAATTTAAAATGTGTTGAGTGCGTAGTTAAATAAAACATTTCTTTCTTTGTTTATTCGTAACAGTAGGCCTAATGTTGTGTCTGTAAAACCTCTCTGACAATACACACTATAGACCCCATATGCAGTGCACAGCAATATAAGCGAAACAGTATTATGGACGTTTATTTGATTACAAATTCATTGCATGTCACATGTTTATTACCTGCAGTCTGTCGTCGCCAGGCCTATAACGGTAAGTGATCCTACCCCATGAATAATGCAGGGGCGTAGGCTAGGGGGTCGGGGGGTTCGAACGAACCCAACCCTCACACACACACCCCACCCCCACTGAAGCAAATGGTCCGCTTTCAGAACTAATACACATAGGTACATACGGAGTTTCTGGTGGCGTAAAAACAAAATAGAAAAAGGGTCCACTGGGCTACCTCACCTTCTCCTCTGTTACAAATCTATATGTAATTACAAGTAAAATACAGGTAAATAACAGGTAAAAACATACAGGTAAAAGTACAGGTAAAAAGTACAGGTAAAATAACAGGTAAAATCACGGGTGAAAGAAAATGGTATTTTGTTTCACTTACCTTTTTAAGAAAAACACGAAATTGCTACGCCAACTGCGAGCTTTAGACTACCGTCAACTCGAATACAAAAATAAGCACGACGCTGTAAACAACATGAGTTACCCGACAGGTAAGCCAGGTGCTACAGGTAAAAAAAAACAGCGTCTCCAGGTGAGCGAGGCAGACAGAATGTTACCTTACAGGTTGAGCCAGACTCGGTCTCATGAACTAAAGCGTTGGCGTTGTTGTAGCAAGAGCGCTGACAAAGTTTCGTACGGGAGAGAAAGAGAAGCAGGGAGAATAGCGAGAGTTATTGATTTTTATTGTTATTATTGGTAGAGCTTATTAATGCCATGGCACGGATCTGTACAAGCAAAGGGAGAATGCATTTGTTACAGGAGACAGTTAAAGGTGCAAAGTCGGTATCTTTTTTTACCTGCCTTTGTTACAGGAGACAGTTAAAGGTGCAAAGTCGGTATCTTTTTACCTGTCATTGTTACAAAAGATAGTTAAAGGGGCAAGGTCGATATCGTTTTTACCTGCCTTTGTTACAGCAGAGAGGTAAAGGTGCAATGTCGGTATCTTTTTTACCTGCCTTTGTTACAGAAAAAAAATTAAAGGTGCAAAGTCGGTTTCTTTTTTTACCTGCCTTTGTTACAGGAGACAGTTAATGGTGCACAATTGGGTTTCTTTTTTACCTGCCTTTGTTACAGCAGACAGTTAAAGGTGCACAATTGGGTTTCTTTTTTACCTGCCTTTGTTACAGCAGACAGTTAAAGGTGCACAATTGGGTTTCTTTTTTACCTGCCTTTGTTACAGCAGACAGTTAAAGGTGCACAATTGGGTTTCTTTTTTACCTGCCTTTGTTACAGGAGACAGTTTAAAGGTGCACAATTGGGTTTATTTTTTACCTGCCTTTGTTACAGCAGGGGCGGGACGTAGCCCAATGTTAAAGCGCTCGCTTGATGTAACAAACTCATGTTACAGCAGTCAGTTAAAGATGCAAAACTCCGTATCTTTGTACCTGTCATTGTTACAGCAGCCAGTTAAAGATGCAAAACTCCGTATCTTTGTACCTGTCATTGTTACAGCAGCCAGTTAAAGATGCAAAACTCCGTATCTTTGTACCTGTCATTGTAATAGGAGACAGATAAAGATGCAAAACTCCGTATCTTTGTACCTGTCATTGTTACAGCAGCCAGTTAAAGATGCAAAACTCCGTATCTTTGTATCTGTCATTGTTACAGGAGACAGATGAAGATGCAAAACTCCGTATCTTTGTACCTGTCATTGTTACAACAGCCAGTTAAAGATGCAAAACTCCGTATCTTTGTACTTGTCATTGTTACAGGAGACAGATAAAGATGCAAAACTCCGTATCTTTGTACTTGTCATTGTTACAGGAGACAGTTAAAGATGCAAAACTCCGTATCTTTGTACCTGTCATTGTTACAGGAGACAGATAAAGATGCAAAACTCCGTATCTTTGTACCTGGCATTGTTACAGCAGCCAGTTAAAGATGCAAAACTCCGTATCTTTGTACCTGTCATTGTTACAGCAGTCAGTTAAAGATGCAAAACTCCGTCATTGTTACAGCATTCAGTTAAAGATGCAAAACTCCATATCTTTGTACCTGTCATTGTTACAGCAGCCAGTTAAAGATGCAAAATCCCTATCTTTGTACCTGTCATTGTTACAGCAGCCAGTTAAAGATGCAAAATCCCTATCTTTGTACCTGTCATTGTTACAGCAGCCAGTTAAAGATGCAAAACTCCGTATCTTTGTACCTGTCATTGTTACAGGAGACAGATAAAGATGCAAAACTCCGTATCTTTGTACCTGTCATTGTTACAGCAGCCAGTTAAAGATGCAAAACTCCGTATCTTTGTACCTGTCATTGTTACAGGAGACAGATAAAGATGCAAAACTCCGTATCTTTGTACCTGTCATTGTTACAGCAGCCAGTTAAAGATGTAAAACTCCGTATCTTTGTACCTGTCATTGTTACAGCAGCCAGTTAAAGATGTAAAACTCCGTATCTTTGTACCTGTCATTGTTACAGGAGACAGATAAAGATGCAAAACTCCGTATCTTTGTACCTGGCATTGTTACAGCAGCCAGTTAAAGGTGCAAAACTCCGTATCTTTGTACCTGTCATTGTTACAGCAGCCAGTTAAAGGTGCAAAACTCCGTATCTTTGTACCTGTCATTGTTACAGGAGACAGATAAAGATGCAAAACTCCGTATCTTTGTACCTGTCATTGTTACAGCAACCAGTTAAAGGTGCAAAACTCCGTATCTTTGTACCTGTCATTGTTACAGGAGACAGATAAAGATGCAAAACTCCGTATCGTTGTACCTGTCATTGTTACAGCAGCCAGTTAAAGGTGCAAAACTCCGTATCTTTGTACCTGTCATTGTTACAGCAGCCAGTTAAAGATGCAAAACTCCGTATCTTTGTACCTGTCATTGTTACAGGAGACAGATAAAGATGCAAAACTCCGTATCTTTGTACCTGTCATTGTTACAGGAGACAGATAAAGATGCAAAACTCCGTATCTTTTTACCTGTCATTGTTACAGGAGACAGATAAAGATGCAAAACTCCGTATCTTTTTACCTGTCATTGTTACAGAAGACAGATAAAGGTGTAAACTCGTTATATTGTTACCTGTCATTGTTACAGCAGACAGATAAAGGTGTATACTTGTTATATTTTTACCTGTCATTGTTACAGCAGACAGATAAAGGTGTAAACTCGTTATATTTTTACCTGTCATTGTTACAGCAGACAGATAAAGGTGTAAACTTGTTATATTTTTACCTGTTACTGTTACAGCAGACAGATAAAGGTGTAAACTCGTTATATTTTTACCTGACATTGTTACAGCAGACAGATAAAGGTGTAAACTCTTTATATTTCTATTTTATTTTATTAAATGCATGCACGTACGTGAGCAAACATACACACAAAACACACACACGCACGCACACACACAAACTAGCAACACAAACACCACACAAAGCAAAAAACACGTACATACACACAGACTTGCATATATGCAAACACACATAAACACAGATATAGATACGGTCACATATAAACACATTTGCACAAATATATACACATACACGCACACAGTGTGAACACACAAACACTCATATACACAGGTACGCACACACATACGTGTAATCAATGGTATTCACACGTGCAAGATACATCCTACAGAATCATGAGGCCACATATACACACTTTTTCATAAGTGTATACACCGAAGGAAACGTTTTATTTAACAACGCACACAACACATTTTATTTACGATTATATGGCGTCAGACATATGGTTAAGGACCACACAGATATTGAGAGAGGAAACACGCTGTCGCAACTTCATGGGCTACTCTTTTCGATTAGCAGCAAGGGATCTTTTATGTGCACCATCCCACAGACAGGGTAGTACATACCACGGCCTGTGATATATCAGTCGTGGTACACTAGCTGGAACGAGAAATAGCCCAATGGGCCCACCGACGGTTATCGATGCCAGACTGACCGGGCATCGAGCGAGCGCTTTAACATCGGGCTACGTCCCGCTCCGACATATGGTTAAGGACCACACATAATATATTGAGAGAGAGGAAACACGCTGTCGCAACTTCATGGGATACTCTTTTCGATTAGCAGCAAGGGATCTTTTATATGCACTATCCCACAGACAGGATAACACATACCACGGTCTTTGATACTAGTATACCAGTCGTGGTGCACTGGCTTGGAGCGAGAAATAGTTCAGTGGGCCCACCGACGGGAATCGATCCCAGACCGACCGCGCATTGAGCGAACGCTTTACCACTGGGATACGTCCCGTCCACTAAAGTGTATAGCCTACACACACGCGCACACATGGACACGCACACGCGCACACATGGACACGCACTCGTATAGATTAACGACAAATCTACATACTAGTATATACATATAAGCTGCAGCCTACGGAAGATGTTCGCGTTAAAATGTAATTAAGATAATTACTGACGGATGAGGAAGATAGATGACCTGCCGGATGACAACAACAAGGTAAGTGCTTACACATCCCAAGGTCGCCGGTCTATCGATTTGAAACGAGACGTGTTGATCACACTCGCTATTAAAGTCACAGGTCCTAGTTTCAACTCAACACATTTTATTTACGGTTATATGGCGTCGGACATATTATGGTTAAGGACTACACAGATATTGAGAGAGAAAACCCGCTGTCGCCACTTCACGGGCTACTCTTTTTCGATTAGCAGCAAGGGATCTTTTATACGCACCATCCCGCAGACCGGATAGCACATACCATGGCCTTTGTTGCACCAGTTGTGGAGCACTGGCTGTAACGTGTTCAGAAGGGCGTCGCACATGTGGTTATATGGAGCACTCAGATAATATCCATGGGCTACTCTTTTTCAGTTCAGCAGCATGGAAGGAAGGAAATGTTTCATTTAACGACGCACTCAACACAGGATAGCACATACCACGGCCTTTGTTATGTCAGTTGTGGTGCACTGGCTGGAACGAGAAATAGCCCAATGGGCCCACCAACAGGAATCGATCCCAGACCGACTGCGCCTCAAGCGAGCGCTGTACCACCGAGCTACGTCCCGTTCCGCCCCCTAGAACCACTAGGATGACCAGATACATTTCTGATGTACGGAAGTGGATAATCTACCTAGCAAAATGTAAGCAATGTCTGATTTCAATAATCAGAAATGACTCCATTAGTGAACAATACGCGATAGTGTTTAAAAACACAGGGTCTGCCAGGCGGACAATGGACTTCATCCTGAATGCGGGGGCGGGACATAGCCCAGTGGTAAAGCGTTCGCTTGATGCGCCCTCGATCTAGGATCGATTCCCTTCGGTGGGCCCATTGGGCTATTTCTCGTTTCAAAGACCGTGGTATGTACTACCCTGTCTGTGAGATGGTGCATATGAAAGATCCCTTGCTATTAATTGATAAAGAATAGCCCAAGGAGTGGAGACAGCGGGTTTTCTCTCTCAATATCTGTGTGGTTCTTAACCATAATATGTCTGACGCCATATAACCGTAAATACAATGTGCTTAGTTCGTCGTTAAATAAAATATGTCCTTCCTTCCTCACTTCATCCTGAAACTGAATATGGCTCCGAGACGGCAATTAATTACACTATGATTTCCCACATAGCCACAATGGCTGTAGCAGTTTTATTTATTTCACTAGGCCACTGGCATTTTGTAAGAAACTTTTAACTGCCTGAGAACAACGAACACTCAAAAGGAGTAGAAGACCCATGGGCCGAGTTCAACTCGACCCGAGCAGAAAAACGTCAGCGAGACTGGTTTATGTGCTTCACGGTAAATCAAATGGCCATGTCGGGAACCAATCAAATAGTTCGTGAACCTTAACTGGCTTAATTTGGGGAAACTGTCCAGATGTTGTTGTTGTTGGTTGTTGTTGTACAGTATACAGTATACCACCACACCCATCACAGCATACCGCCACACGTCATCACAGTATAGGGCCTACCGACACACCCATCACAGCATACCGGCACACGCCATCATAGCATACCGCCACACCCATCACAGCATACCGTCACACGCCATCACAGCATACCGCCACACCCTTCACAGCATACCGCCACACCCATTACGCCAATACCAAACTGCTTTCCTAATTATCATGTGAAAAGTTGTTTGCATTATGCTTGGCACAGTCGCGTCGACATTATTCGGTGTGCAGTGCGGCATCACGGCATAAATGTATCGACATTTGCATATAATTGCAGGCTTTGCTATGACACAATCTCCACTTTTGCCCTGATTAGACAGATTAAGCTAGTGTGTGCAGATGCACTTTTTCAGTCTACTGCCGACTTGCCATATACGAGAAGGCGTCAATCGGTACGTGTGTGCCAAGCATTAGTAAATCAGGTAATGATTTTTTTCAAAAATAACGACAATTTTAATGAAGATAGTAAAGAAAACAACAGTGTACAGTTCTTCAGTAAATACCATAACTACTAAATTACCAGGCTACTGACGTAGATTATGCATGTTTTTCTGACACTTTTTCTCATATTGCCACGTGACGTAGCTGTTATACTATTTCCATGACAACAAACGAAAGTCCAATAAGCAAAAACGGAAATTTGACTTTGGTAATACTATAAATGGTTTCCATGACTGTCTGTTAAGGCACCGTCACACTGCACGAGCATGCATACATTGTTTTGTACATTGTTGCATACATCTATTTTCGTGTGACGGTCCCTTTATTCTTACGTTACGAGCTTTCTATTAAAGCTTTTGTTTAGCAACATCACTAGAACACATTGATTTGTTAGTGATCGGCTATTGGATGTCAAACATTTTGTTATTTAGAGAGGAAACCCGCTACATTTTTCCATTAGTCGCAGAGGGATCTTTTATATGCTACATCCCATAGACAGGACAGCACATACCACGACCGTTGATATACCAGTCGTGGTGCACTGGCTGAAACGAGAAAGATCCCGACAGGGCTCGATCCCAGATTCCCCGCGCATCAAGCGAATGCTTTACCAGAGGGCTACGTCCCGCCCCGCGTTTTGTAGTAACGACTTGTAATTTGTCTGGGGCCGTCACCGGATGTTGGAACTGTCGTAGCCTGGCGCGCTATATATCTTGGTATGACCAATGAACTAGTCTAAGATAATAAAATTGTTTTATCATATAATTAAAGTTATGACTGCAAATTAAGCAATTATAGACCTATGTCTAAGACGTTAAGTAACAAAGAAATAGGTCGTTCGTGTAAAAAGGATGACTGGTATAACCATTCGCAGTATACAGTCGCAATTTAAATGCTATTAAAGAAATGCGTTGTAATGAATAGGCTACGTGCTACAATCTTGAAGTTTTATGAAGTTTTACGAATAATATAGAGCGACCCCCAAAATTAAGACATTAACAGAACACAGGAATTTGATGATTTTCTTTAGTTATCAGAGGCGGATCTAAGGTGAGGGGGAGGCGGACGCAGGGGCACGCCTGCCCCCTAAATTTTGCGACAGTTATAATTTTATTATATATTAATTTTCACCTCTCTCCAAACCTCCGCCTCATGTCATTGGGTCTCTCCCCCTCCCCCCCCCCCCCCCACAAATGAATTTTCTGGATCCGCCACTGGTTATGTTAGCTCAATTTGTCGCTTTAAATAGCAGTAGCAAATTCCGGACGTAGCCCAGTGGTAAAGCGCTCGTTCGATGTATGGTCGGTCTGGGATCGATCACCGTCGGTGGGCCCATTGGGCTATTTCTCGTTCCAGCCAGTGCACCACGACTGATATATCAAAGGTCGTGGTATGTACTACTATGTCTATGGAATGGTGCATATAAAAGATCCCTTGCTGCTAATCGAAAAGAGTAGCCCATAAAGTTTCGACAGCGGGTTTCCTCTCTCAATATCTGTGTGGTCCTTAACCGTATGTCCGATGCCATATAACCGTAAATAAAATGTGTTGAGTGCATCGTTAAATAAAACATTTCTTTCTTTCTTTCTTTTCCGGCGCCTGTCTCAGGCAGTGTTATAATAGTGACTATAGTAACTAGTGGAAAGACATTGCGTCATAGGATTTAGTGACGTCACAGAGCTCGTCAATTTTAACATGTTTTGCAGGAAATTATAAGTATACATAGCCCCACTGAAATAAAGGAAATAAGAATATGCAGAAGAATATAAGAATATTGAACTCCTAGTATTGTCAAGAGAAATGGGAAGTGTCACGAAAAAACAAAACTGTGTGACTGGTTGAAATAGTTAAATGTTAAAACTCACCTGAGATGGCTATTTTAATCCGCAGTTGTCACGTGTCTGTTAGTATTACAATAGCCAACTGGATTTCTCATATAGGGTCTCACTACACAGATGTCATCTGCCATTGAAACCCATGTTAAACTGCCCAACTTCAAGTGAAGATTGCCCATAGAACGGGTTCTTGTTGGCACTAACAACATACACCATTGCGAACATACATTATATAAGCATTTATATTCATTCCAAAATTGTGAACATTTCCTTCTCAGTTTTTTGCTATATGACCGCATCCGGCTGTAGTACCGGTCCGAACAGGTGGTTCATAAACCGATTCACTCCGGCTGTCACTTGCACTATATACCCATGTCCCAAAAGGTCGATTAACAATATTACAAAATAACATGGGCAAAATACAGCCAGAAGGCTTACCATTAAACATACATATTGTTTTAATTCTTCACCATTTCCTAGAAGTGAATATGTGAACCATAAAATGTGCCACAATTAGGAACTATAGTGGACCGTGATCAATGAACTCTCACCCGGAAGTCATCTGTGTAGTGAGACATAGATCTGTCAGTTGAGTGACGTCATTTAAAAAAAAATCCTTAATATGATAATTAGCATTTAATAAAACACCAAAAATGACGTCACTGTGTTGCCACGAGTCTATTAGTATTACAATAGCCAACTAGATTTCTCATTTAGATCTGTCAGTGAGTGACGTCATTATAAAAAAAAACACTTAATATTATAATAATTAACGTTCAGTAAAACGCCAAAAATTACGTCATTGTGTAAAATAAAATAAAAATATTAGTAGATCATGTTAAAGTTACAATATCGAAGATGCCATTATTATTTAACTCATGGGCTACCATTTTTTATCAGAGTAAAAACGTGTAGAGGAAACCCTGCATTTTTCCATTAGCAGCAAGGGATATTGTGTGTGCACTTTCTGAGACAGGGCAGCACATACTACGTCCTTTGGTATACCAGTCGTGTGGCATTCGTTAGGATTAAAAAGAAAAATTAAAATCTGCAAAATAGGTCTATTGAAGGGATTCGATCCTTCGACTGAAGCTTACCAGGCGAGTTCTCTACCGACTGAGCTAGATTCTGGCCCTTGGTTGAATGAAATGTTGCACAGATAAGGGAATGAATGAATTAATGAATGAATGAATGAATGGATGAATGAATGAATGAATGAATGTTTAATGACAACCCAGCACGAAAAATACATCGGCTATTGGGTGTCGAACTATAACGACGCACTCAACGCATTTTATTTACGGTTATATGGCGTCGGACATATGGTTAAGAACCACACAGATATTGAGAGAGGAAACCCGCCGTCGCCACTTTATGGGCTACTCTTTTCGATTAGCAGCAAGGGATCTTTTATAAGGATAACACATACCACGGCCTTTGATATACCAGTCGTGGTGCACTGGCTGGACCTAGAAATAACCAATGGGTCCACCGACGGGAATCGATCCCAGACCGACCACGCATCAAGCTAACGTTTTACCACTGGGCTATGTCCCGCCCTGCATAGATAAGGGATGACATTAGATTTGGTCAGATCTATTTTGGAATACCTAAAGATCTCAAAAGAGTTACACTCATCATGTTTATCTTTGTGAGGGCGGGAGATAGCGCGGTCGTAAATCGCTCGCCCGAATCGATTCCCGTTGGTGAGCCTACTGGGCTATTTCTCGTTCCATTCAGTGCTTCACAGCTGGTGTTCCAAAGGCCGTGGTATGTGACATCTTGTCTATGGGATGGCGCATATAAAAGATCCCTTGATGCTAATCAAAATGGGTAGCCCGTGGAGGGGCGACAGCGGGTTTCCTCTCTAATTATATATGTGGTCCTTAACAATGTCTAATGCCAAATAACCGTAATTAAAATGTGTTGAGTGCGTCGCTTTAAGAAAACATTTCTTTCTTTCTTTCTGTCTTTCTTCCCATCGTCTTTTACCATGTCACATTGATATACTGAACATCGTACCTATGGTTAAGGACTACGCAGATAATGAGAGAAGAAACACGCTACCCCCACTACGCTGGTTTTATTGGTTTATTGAGATATCGCATACGCAAGTTATTATACTGGATTTTTTAGTTTTTTTAAGTTTGTTCTGCTTAACGACACCATAAGAGCACATTGATTTTTGTTTTAATCATCGGCTATTGGATGTCAGACATAACAGTGTTCTTGCTAGCTGAAAACTAATGGAGGACAGCCGCGCGACACCTACCCATACACTTGGAAAAACCTCCAACAAAAAACTCACCCAATCGAAAAGCAAAAAGGAAAAGAAACAAAAAAAGTGGTACTGTATTTGGTCAGATCTATTTACGGATATCTGAAGTCGAAGACGCCCGTAAAATCCGATTTGAGTTAGTCTGACCTCGGCTATCTTTGAGAGACGGACCACCTGTCGGTAGACACACACACCTACACACCTACACATGGACAACAGGTAGACCACGTGACACTCTGTCTCTCTTTCTCTGTGTGTGATATCCCATACAAGTCCTACTGTTCACCATGATGTGGTTTGGCGTTCTCTTCCTTTCAGCGGTGGTGGCGCAGATCGAATGGCCATGGACGGTAAGTACCAGAGGAAGGAAGGAAATGGGGTTTTTTAACGACGCACTCAGCACATTTTATTTACGGTTATTTGGCGTCGGACATATGGTTAAGGACCACATAGATATTGAGGGAGGAAACCCGCTGTCGCCACTTCATGGGCTACTCTTTTCGATTAGCAGCCAGGGCTCTTTTATATGTACCATCCCGTAGACAGGATAGTACATACCACGGCCTTTGATGTGCCAGTCGTGGTGCACTGGCTGGAGAGAGAAATAGCCCAATGGGCCCACCGACGGGGATCGATCCCAAACCGACCGCGCATCAAGCGAGCGCTTTACCACTGGGTTATGTCTCGCCCTGTAAGTACCAGAGATGCGCAGTATAACCGGTATACCGCAGTATAACCGGTATACCGCAGTATAAATTTTAAACAATACGTTTCGCGATAATTTTCTAACGTACCGGCATATTGCGCAGGGCTTCTAGGATTAAAAAAAAGAAATTCCACTAGCCATGGGATCAGTGATTTTTAAACTTTACTAGCCACGATTGAAAATGAACTAGCCCTACTTTACATTAAGTTAATATAATTTTACTAAATAATAGTTATAATCAGATATGTTACCTAAAGAGGGAGATAGAAAGAAAAAACACTAACATTGGGGGGTAGGGTGGGGTGGGGTCAGGATATTCATATTTACAAAATAGACTTAACTGCAACAGTTGACTCTTCTTCTTCTTTTTTTCACTAGCCGTCGGGCATGGTAATAGTAGTTATTTACTAGCCCAATATTGAATATCACAAGCCATGGGGCTACCACAATCTAGAAGCCCTGTGTTGTGCTTATGTATTTTGTACACAAACAACCAGTTTTAAGCGGCAGTATCCGGAATATTTTTATTATTTAAGCATATAGAACAGAAAATCCAATTACGTTTAGTGGAATATATGACGCCGCACTCCGCATTGGTTTCACTACGATGGCTTATCCAGGTCAAAAACAAAGCCAGTATTTCGAAAGTGGGACACTTTTGACGGGCTCCTACCGATCTCGGTTTTCATTGGCTTATCATAAGTGTGGAATTCCCCAACAAGAGATCACGTGAGATTTCGCAATTTTTTAACAAACTTAACTGTCTTGATTGAGGGGTCGTCTCATATCTCCAAAACATATTTATATCCAAAGATTTGCCTTGAAATTTTTACATTGGCCAGCTGTTGGCATACGCGTTACTAATTACGTAACGCTTTAGTGGAAGAGGAAAAGGGTACTGTGTTCGATTTACGTAACATTTTCAAGACTATATGTTATTTTTATTCATTACTTAGACCTAAAAAGGTGGGTTTTTTGGAAATGACCGGTCAGACGAATCAAGCGTATACTTTTGACGATCTCCGTTCATAGCGAAAACACACGAGTTTTTTAAAAGTGCATTTGAGCTTGTACATGACGTTATAATATGGTAACCAGATAATGTAACTTTAAGAAAAGAAAGAATAGCTATACTTGTTAGTAATGAATCTTGACTGACTGGTGTATCATTTTATTAAATTGTACCAAATGTACGTGAAATTAGAGCACTTTATAACTTCTAATAATTAAGAATTGGTCTTCGCAATATATTGTGGTGCGTATCGCAATTCAGGTTCATGTGCTAAAATATATCGCAATAGAAAAACATTGGCAACACCCATCATTAGTAAATACTGACAAAGCGTATACTATTCATAACTGGCCGGACGTGTGTGTCTGTATGTGTGTGTGTGTGTGTGTGTGTGTGTGTGTGTGTGTGTGTGTGTGTGTGTCTGTGTGTGTGTGTCTGTGTGTTTATATGTGTATGTGTGTGTGTGTGTCTGTGTGCGTGTGTGTGTGTGTCTGTGTGTGTGTGTGTGTGTGCGTGTGTGTATGTATGTATGTGTGTTAATGTGTGTGTGTGTATGTATGTGTGTGTGTGTGTCTGTGTGTGTATATGTGTGTTAATGTGTGTGCGTGTGCGTGTGCATATATATTTATGTTACTTTAGCTATTATGCTAATGGTAATATTGATTAAAAAGTTTGGTTTGTTTAACGACACCACTAGAGCACATTAATTCATTAATCATCGGCTATTTGATGTCAAACATTTGGTAATTTTGACTCGTAGTCATCAGAGGAAACCCGCTAAAAAAAATTCTAATGCAACAAGGGATCTTTTATATGCATTTTCCCACAGACAGGATAGCACATCGCTATTTCTCGTTCCAGCCAGTGCACCACGACTGGTATATCTATGGCCGTGGTATGTGCTATCCTGTCTGTGGGAAAGTGCATATAAAAGATCCCTTGTTGCATTAGAAAAAAATGTAGCGGGTTTCCTCTGATGACTACGTGTCAAAATTACCAAATGTTTGACATCCAATAGCCGACGATTAATTAATCACTGTGCTCTAGTGGAGTTGTTAAACAAAACAAACTTTGTCATTGTTTTTTTGTCTTCTTTCGTTTTTTTTTGGTCTTTTTAGTACTCTTTTGTTGATGTTGTTTGTTGTTGTTGGGGGGGAGAGGAGTTTGTGGTGGGGGGGGGTCTTCGAGTTCGGTCTTGTCAATATTGTTTCTTTTCAGCCAAATGAAAGTGACCTTGACCTTGGCGATCTAGCCGACCTTCACAATATTCACAAACTTGTGTCAATCCTTGAAGACCGCCAGCATGTGAGTTTATATGCATACATACATACATACATACATATATACAAGTATATATATATATATATAAAGAAAGATAGATAGATAGACAGACGGACGGACTGGTGGATAGATGAATGATAGATAGAGACAGAGACAGACAGAGATAGACCAGACAAACAGACAGAGAGAGGGGGAGAGAGAGAGAGAGAGAGAGAGAGAGAGAGAGAGAGAGAGAGAGAGAGAGAGAGAGAGAGACAGAGAGAGACAGAGACAGAGAGAGAGACAGACATACAGAGAGAGAGAGAGAGAGAGAGAGAGAGAGAGAGAGAGAGAGAGAGAGAGAGAGAGAGAGACAGACAGACAGAGAGACAGAGAGACAGACAGACAGAGGGAGAGAGGGAGAGAGACAGAGAGAGAGAGAGAGAGAGAGAGAGAGAGAGGAGAGAGAGAGAGAGAGAGAGAGAGATGTCATAGACAGATAGACAGATAGACAGATAGACAGATAGACAGACAGCCGATAGGTGATAAATGTGCAGATAGATTGCTGTATAGAGGATCATGCTCCTTTAATCTTCCTCTCGTTCCTGGCAGCACACGTTGGCGCTGAAGGATCTCACAACTCACGTCTGCTACCTCATAGACATGCAGACGTCACACATGACGACACAGGAGATCCTCAACGACATCAAGGTCAGTAGCCATAGCATTGCTATGAATCTGCGCAACCTGGCATCCTATTATAATCAGACATGTTCAGACGTGAAATCATTCACTTGTGTGCAGTTCCTCATTATCCATCTCCTGCTGTTCCCCGTTATTCGCTTCTTCATCCATCCCTCCTCCTTTTTCCACCGCCTCCCTCTTCCTCCTCCTCCTCCTCCTTCTTCTTCTCGTCCTTGTCCTTCTCTTATGTCTCCTCCTCCTTTCTTCTTCTTCTCCTTTTTCTTCCTCCCCTTCTCTCTCTCTCTCTCTCTCTCTCTCTCTCTCTCTCTCTCTCTCTCTCTCTCTCTCTCTCTCTCTCTCTCTCTCTCTCTCTCCTTTCTTTTCCTCATTCATCTCGGACGTCTTCCATGCGTCTCCATTTGTCTTGGACGACCTGTAGCTCTGTGGTACAGTCCTCGCCTCAAATGCGATCGGTCGCAGGGTTGTTTCCTCTCTGAGGACTCGAGTGTATGCACATCTCTCTCTCTCTCTCTCTCTCTCTCTCTCTCTCTCTCTCTCTCTCTCTCTCTCTCTCTCTCTCTCTCTCTCTCTCTCTCTCTCTCTCTCTCTCTCTCTCTCTCTCTCTCTCTCTCTCTCTCTCTCTCTCTCTCTCTCTCTCTCTCTCTCATTTCTTTGTCTATCGAGCATTTTTTAAACTAACCATATCTCAAACACCAAACGTGCTGGGATGTCGTTAAACAAACATTCCTTTCCTTTCCTTTTCTATCCATGCTTTTTGTCACGCCTCCTCGCAAAATTCCATTCACTGGTTTCTTCGCTGTCCCTTTTTCTGTCTCTCCAAAAAAACGAAACGTAGACGTGTTTTCCTTTAATTGACAGCTGTCATATAAAATGATTATGGCGTCATCACAGTGTTAACAATAGTTCTGAGACGAATTGTGAATGTTTAATTCCGTAGAAATAGTTTGTGTGACAGGAATACTGCTAGTATCAGACTACCAACTGCCACAACAAGGTTGGCCAACTTTCTGCTCTCACAACTTCTACGACTGTCCAGTTGCTAGTCTGAGCGCTCTTACAACTTGATTCTCGTCGTATAACCCATTAGTTATTAATGTTAGAGCACGCGTCGTAAGTCGGGAGTTACAACGCAACAAATTACAACGTAACCGTCGAGTTGACCAACTGTCTGCTGGCAGTTGGTAGTCTAATCCTAGAATTAGAAAACTAAAATTCAATCTTCTTCGTTCAGAACATTTACTATTTATTGATCAATCAATCCCTTACAAGGAAATAAGATGTTAATGTCACTGTTTTATGCTAACATACAGTGATTTATATTGTAGTAAATCATGATAATTAACATAATTACCGCCAGCTAATGTACAATGACTTAAAGGGACATTCCCGAGTTTGCTGCATTGTAAGATGTTTCCGACTAATAAAATATTTCTACGATTAAATTTACATATTAAATATAGTTTCTTGTTTTGAATATCAGTGTCTGTATATCCAATGTGTTTTTGGTCGTCTTAATATTTGTAAGAAGCCCAAACTGGATTTTGTCTTCAAATAATTTCGTACGTATGAAAAATATCTTTTTTAGGAAATAAAATGAAATTTAACCTAGTACAAATATTAGAACGATCAGAAACACGTTTAATATACAGCCACTAATATTTTATGCAGAAAAATATATTTGATATGTAATTACAGTTGTGAAAAAGTCTCTGTTAGTCGATAACATCTTAGAAATTGCAGCAAACTCAGGAATATCCCTTTAAAACACTATAAAAGGAATATTCACCGAAAGCATAGTCATGCCAACAATGCGGGATTGAGTGTAATGCTAGGCTGAGAAAACTATCAACTGCCACGACGAAGTTGGCCAATTCGACTGTTGCTCTGTACTTTTCTCAACTCCCGATATATGATGAAGAGAGAGGGAAATGTTTTGTTTAAGGACGCACTCAACACATTTTATTTACGGTTATATGGCGTCGGACATATGGTTAAGGACCACACAGATATTGAGAGAGGAAACCCACTGTCGCCACTTCATGGGCGGCTCTTTTCGATTAGCAGCAAGGCATCTTTAATATGCATCATCCCATAGACAGGATAGCATATACCACGGCCTTTTATATACCAATATATGATGAGTGCGCTCAGACTAACATCTAATCGGTCGTAGGAGTTGTATACGGCGAGAATCGAGTTGTAAGAGCGCTCACAGTGGCGGATCCAGAAAATCTATTTAGGGGGGCCCCAATGACATGAGGCGGAATGCCAAGGGAAATTTGGGGGAGGTTTGAAGTGGGATCGTGAAAATTAATATATAATAAAATTATAACTGTCGCAAAATTTAGGGGAGGGCGGGCCCCTGCCCACCACCCCCTAGATCCGTCTCTGGCTCAGACTATCAATTGCATAGTCTTAAGGTTAATTCATACTTTGATTGCCGACTTGATGCGAAACTGAAATGTCTAAAAAAAAAATATTAGATAAACTAAACAGCGTTGTACGAACGCGCACTAAAATGTAATATGAACTGTGTTAAAATTATACTGAATTGACTGGAAAATGAGGATTAGGTTTGAACAGAAACAGGACTGGGCGAGTCCACTACTCGCCGGTAAGAGTCGGCGGGGAAGTATAAATCTAGGTTTAGAAGTCGAGATCTCAGCGAGTTGGCCAACTCCGTCGTGACGGTTGGTACTTCTGAGCCTATTATAACTAAAATGGCTAACTGTCTGTCTGTCTGTCTGTCTCTCTCTCTCTCTCTCTCTCTCTCTCTCTCTCTCTCTCTCTCTCTCTCTCTCTCTCTCTCTCTCTCTCTCTCTCTCTCTCTGTGTCTCTATCTCTCTTTCTCTTTGTCTCACTCTGTTTATCTCTCCCCCTCTCTCTCCCTCTCTCTCTCTCTCTCTCTCTCTCTCTCTCTCTCTCTCTCTCTCTCTCTCTCTCTCTCTCTCTCTCTCTCTCTCTCTCTCTCTCTCTCTCTCTCTCTGTGATCCATTATTACTGTAATATTTTATAAAATGTCCAATGCTTCTTTGCACAGCTGTATGGTGACCGACTTCTGTCGGTGGAGTTTTATGCACAGTTCCCTCCCATTGACCATGCCGGGCTCACTCAGTTCGGCCATCGAATAAGTCATTACTGCAAACATAACCCGACCATTACGCTTGGCATAAGAAGCAGTAAGTTTTGCGTATTACAAATATATACAGTGAAAGCCCTATAAACCGGACACCCTCTGGATCAAGTAAAATGTCCGGTTTTAAGAGGTATTCGGTTTAGACAGGTTAAGTTCTTTACCGATTTTTAAAAAAAAGGACCGTGAAAAATGTCCGATTTTTAGGGAATTCCGGTTTACAGATTGTCCGGTTTTGAGAGGTTTCACTGTAGTACGTTTGGTGTATTGAAAGAAAGAAAGAAAGAAATATGGCGTCAAACATATGTTTAAGGACCACACAGACTTTGAGAGGAAACCCGCTGTCGCCACTACATGGGCTACTCTTTCCGATTAGCAGCAAGGGATCTTTTATTTGCGCTTCCCACAGGCAGGATAGCACAAACCATGGTCCTTTGTTGAAGCAGTTATGGATCACTGGTCGGTGCAAGTGGTTTACACCTACCCATTGAGCCTTGCGGAGCACTCACTCAGGGTTTGGAGTCGGTATTTGAATTAAAAATCCCATGCCTCGACTGGGATCCGAACCCAGTACCTACCAGCCTGTAGACCGATGGCCTAACCACGATGCCACCGAGGCCGGTTTGGTGTATTGAAAACAAAACCCGACCATTACACTAGGCATAAGAAGCGGTAGGTTTTGCATTCTGCAAAATATAACAGTAACTTTAATATATTGCAAATCTGAAAGTGTATTGCAAATACAGGACTTAACAGTACGTTTAGAGTATTGTAAATTACGTTTTGTGTGTGTGTATATTTATATATATATATATAGTGATAGTGTGTGTGTGTGTGTGCGCGCGCGTGCGTGCGTACGTATGTGCGTGCGTGCGTGTGTGTGTGTGTGCGTGCGTGTTCCTATGAATATTAGCGCTAAAATGTGGGGTTTTCGCGGGTTTGGGTTCTTTTTGTTTTGGTTGTGGGGGTTTTGTGTGGGGGGTTTTGAGGGTGGGGGTGGATTTGTGTCGGGTTTTTTTTTTTTGGGGGGGGTTAATAGTTGTATCAATTCTGTATCAAGTATCATAAAACTGTTTTATTTTTTGTTGTAATTTTCTTTATTTCAGCAATGATCACTCCCCATCCTGTAGGAAATTAAAGTGCAATGCTATGAACACCAAGTTGGAAATGAACTCGTCCGGATACACACCTAGCTACAACACTGAGACAGATCTATGTCACATTATAATATTATAACATATACGGGTACTAAATAACAAAGACATTCGATGTGCTAAATAATTATAATAATAATAATAATAAAGTGCTCCTTTAGTATAGACGGTGATGTGAATTACTCAATAAAATACTGGAAGTTTATGATTTTGTTATTTCCAGTTAACGGGGACGCGGGACGTAGCCCAGTGGTAAAGCACTCGCTTGATGCGCGGTCGGTTTGGGGTCGATCCCCGTCGGTGGGCCCATTGGGCTATTTCTCGTTCCAGCCATAGCGCCACGACTGGTATATTAAAGCCCGTGGTATGTGCTATCCTGTCTGTGGGATGGTGCATATAAAAGATCCCTTGCTGCTAATCGAAAAGAGCAGCCCATGGAGTGGCGACAGCAGGTTTCCTCTCTCAATATCTGTGTGGTCCTTAACAATATGTCCGACGCGATATAACCGTAAATAAAATGTCTTTAGTACGTCGTTAAATAAAACAGTGTGGCTATCCCTCTCTCCAATGTTGCTGCCTCCCTCCCACCCCCCCCCCCCCCCCCCCCTCCCACCCCCCCCCCCCCCCCCACCCCACCCCACCACCCAATATAACATCCTGATTACGCCAATGGAACTAGAGTTGGTGGTTTTAAAAATTATAAATAGTTGTTGTTGTATTATGAGGCAAGAAAAATGCATCACACCTGTTGCGGCTGACTGTCTACAACAACCATATGTATACACAGGATACCCCGATTATCTCCCTTGTGAACATAAACACGTGTATTGTGCAGCATGTCAATAAAGCCAACTTGGTCGTAATCGCAATTGGTGTAAGGTCTGTAAACAGATTTCTCAGGACATGTACAATAAAATTGCGTGGCTGTTAAAAGAGTAGAACATCGTTGTTTCGAACATCATTATATCAAACCTAAAGCTGTAACAATAAACATTCCATATTTGTATTTTTCCACACATCGATCATCATCCTCGATCAACTATAAATTATTTCCTACAAACAGTGACTGCATACGAAGTTATATTTAGCTAATTTTAACACCAGTTCTGGAAAGTGGGGTGGCAGTCATTCTGATGTCGTAACACCTGACTATGGTGCAGAGGAGCGGTCATGAAGTCAAAATATCGTTTGGACTCTGCTTGTGTAGAGATACGATTTTGTCGTTCACATTGGAGCCACGCCCACCTTGTTGCACTTCATCTTGTTGCTGAGCAGGGTCCGGTGGACCCAGGCACTTCTCGGGCCGATCTTGTTGTAGCAGGTAACCGCAAGTGCCGCAAACAAGCCGAAAATCGTGATCATGCCCAATATTGCGCCGGTCTTCTTGAATTCGGTCTCGGAGAGCACCAGAGAGGAAATTCCGAACCCTGTCTTCGGATTACCTGAAGAAGGAAGGACGGAAGGAAATGTTTTATTTAACGACACACTCAACACATTTTAATTACGGTTATATGGCGTCAGACATATGGTTAAGGACCACATAGATATAGAGAAAGGAAACCCGCTGTCGCCACCTCATGGGCTACTCTTTTCGACTAGCAGCAAGGGATCTTTTATATGCACCATCCCACAGACAGGATAGTACATACCACGGCGTTTGTTACACCAGCTTACCTGAAGAAGAAAAAATGTAATAAGAATTGATGAATTAATGGATGCATGGATGGATGGATGGATGGAAGGATGGATGAATTAATAGACTGACGGACGAACGGATGGATGAGTGAGATTACTTGAATGGATCGATGGGTCGACGGATGATAGTATATGAGTACGTGCATGTGTTTTGACGGATGGATGGGTGGTTGGATGGATGGATGGATGGTTGGATGGATGGATGGATGGATGGATGAATAGATTAACGGATCGTAAATGAAAGCATAGAAAGAGGTAGAGGGTGAACCGAATGAACGAATGAGCTCCTGCTAATGAATAAATAAATGAAAGAAAAAAAATTACCCAATGAATCAACGAATGTTTAACAACAACAAGGGTAGGCCTACATCTTTTTGTTTCTTCTTTTAACTTTATTAACGTGTCTATGTCCAAAAAAGGTTCAGGCACGTGGGCCTACGTCATTCCGAGACGCGTTCAACAGGACTACAAGGGAGACTACTCTCATCTATAATTTCAGCCTCTTTTCAGCATTTCCATAAACGGCAAATTTATCATAATTTATGTATTTTATGCTCTAATCTATTCAGGTCCGTAGGAACAATATCTGGAGTTGGGAGAGGACACAATCTCTAGCGGATGTAGGAACAGTCTCTAGTTGGAGGGGACATAAGCTAGATTGTTTATCTTTATTCATAGGCGTACGGGCTCCCATTTTTGTAGGGGTTTGGGGGGAGGGCAGGCCAGCTTTTGCCCGAATTAAACGAAAATGACCGAATCTGGATAACAATATTTATTCATATTAGCATTACTACCAAACAGATACATTACATAGGGTTGCAAACGAATCACTACCCATTTTTACATGGATTACAACTAATTTTGAGGGTATAATGATTGAAATACATGACAAAAAGATCATTTTCGTCCTTAAGAGGGGGCACGCTCCCACCCACCCCCCAGTTCCTACGGGCCTGCTTTCTGTGGACTGGTGTCACGTGCATAATGAAAGATTCCTTGCTGCTGATCGAAACAAGTAGCCAATGGAGAGGCGGCAGCGGGTTTCCGCGTGCACTATATTTATGGTTTGACGCCATTTTTATAACATAGCCCTGTGGTAAAGCGCTCGGTTGTTGCGCGGTCGGTTTGGGATTGATCCCCGTCAGTGGGCCCATTGGGCAACTTCTCGCTCCAGCCAGTGCACCACGACTGGTACATCAAAGGCCGTGGTATGTACTATCCTGTCTATGGGATGGTGCATATAAAGGATCCCTTGCTGCTAATCGAAAAGTGTAACCCATGTAGTGGCGACAGCAAGTTTCCTCCCTCAATATCTGTGTGATCCTTAACCATATGTCCGACGCCATATATCCGTAAATAAAATGTGTTGAGTGCGTCGTTAAATAAACCATTTCCTTCCTTCCATTTTTATAACCGTATACATGTGAAGGGTCCATGGGAATAAAATTTTAGTAAGGTGATAGTTTTGAATTTTAACACTTACAACTCTGCAATCGTGTAATATTTATGCCCATGAAAACATAATTTACCACACTACATTTAACGGCCTACAATAATTATAGGTTTTTAATTTAGTTTGCCATTGTGATCTTGACATAAACGACCGTTATACTACCGACTATCTGTTTGGACATCATAGATTATTCCCGTGGACCTTTCAAATGTGTGTATGTATTTGTTTGTTTGGTCTTGTTTAACGATACCACTAGAACACATTGATTCATTAATCATCGGCTATTGGATGTCAACCATTTGGTAATTATGAACCATAGTCCTAGAGAGGAAACCCGCTACATTTTTTTGTTTCCATTAGTAGCAAGGGGTCTTTGATATGCACCATCCCACAGACAGGATAGTACATTTTGTAGTGTACTGGCTGGAAAGAGAAATAGCCCAATGGCCTCACCGACGGGGATTGGTCCTAGACAGACCGCGCATCAGGGGAGCGCTTTACCACTGGGCTACGTCCAGACTAATCTGTGAATAAATAAAACATTTCTTTCTTCGTCTGAGATCCAATCGTTTGTCAGTGCTCTGTATACAGAGAGGTTCTGGAAAAGCTTACCAACAACTAATAATACTATTAATAGCACGTGAATATCGCTGGATAAGTTGTGCTTTGGGAAATAAGGAAATGGTTTATTTAACGACGCCTCAACACATTTTATTTACGGTTATATGGCGTCGGACGTATGGTTAAGGACCACACAGATATTGAGAGGAAACCCGCTGTCGCCACTTCATTGACTACTCTTTTCGATTAGCAGCAAGGGATCTTTTATATACACCATCCCACAGACAGAATAACACATACCACGGCCTTTGATATACCAGTCGTGGTGCACTGGCTGAAGCGAGCAATAGCCCAATGAGCCCACCGACGGGAATCGATCCCAGACCGCCCGCGCATCAAGTGAACGATTTACCACTGGGCTACGTCCCGCCCCCTAGTGTTTTACGAATGTCTGTCATTTGATAGTCATACTCACAGACTCCGTCATAAATTCACAGGCGGGTCTAGGGGTGGGGATTACCGGTATTCCGTTACACATACACCCTGCCCATTTGACAAAGTTAAAGTTTGTTTTGTTTAACGACACCACTAGAGCACATTGCTTTATTAATCATCGGCTATTGGATGTCAAACCTTTGGTAATTTTGACATACAGTCTTAGAAAGGAAACCCGCTACATTTTGTCCATTAGAAACAAGGGATCTTTTATATGCACCATCCCACAGACAGGGTACCACACACCACGGCCTGGCTAGAGCGAGAAATGCTGCCATTTGAAGTGCCCCTTTTTAATGACTTTTTTAAAATGTTTATCTACAATATATAGACTAAAATGCTTTGAAAAGGGCACCAATCCCTATGACCTGACCTGACCTGACCTGACCTGACCTGACCTGACCTGGCCTGGCCTGACCTTAAAAACGTGTCTCTTGGCATCTTTATTTCAACATTTTCCGGGGAGCATGCGCTTAAATACCCTTACAGATCACGTTCCTTTTGGAAGCTCGTCTCATTTGCCTTTGACAAACTCAAACTTGCCCCCCACTCCACCCTCCTTACAAAAATCCTGCAGCCGCTTCTGAAATTAAAGGGGCCAGTTATATGAATTCATCTATCAACTGTGGAGATGGGGGCAGTACCCCCTGTTCATCCACTAGACCCCGCTTTCCAACACCGGGCGAAATCTATCCCAGTCGGTAGAGGGCTTCCTTGGGGTGCTTACGTTCGTAGGATCGAACCACATCAGTGGACCCATTCTCTAATTGAGTTCTCCTCCCCCCCCCCCACCATCCCAACCAGTGGCCCACAATAGGGGGAGGGGGGGGGTTGTTGTTGTAATACGTTAAGTGGGGAGATGGGGTATTTAACAAAATGGCAGATTATGTTTTACGTATTTGCTGGACAACTTCTTTCCCTATATCTGCTGACTTTCGCGTACTCGAATTGAATCCATCAATTCAGCTCGCCTTTCCCCCTCCCTCCCTGTTTGGGATATCCAATTGGGAGGGGAAAGAGACAATATATAATCTCTGCAGTTTGGTCAGTGTCCGCTTCCGAGAGCCTAGGGTTGGACGTAGCTCAGTGGTAAAGTGCTCCCTTGATGTGCAGTCAGTCTAGGATCGATCCCCGTTGGTGGGCTCATTGGGCTATTTCTCGTTCTTGTCAATGCACCACGACTGTTATATCAAAGATCGTGCTATGTGCTATCCTGTCTGTGGGAGTGTCCATACAAAAGATCCCTTGCTACTAATGGAAAAAAATTTGCGGGTTTCCTCTCTAAGACTATATACCGGCCTCGGTGGCGTCGTGGCAGACCATCGGTCTACAGGCTGGTAGGTACTGGGTTCGGATCCCAGTCGAGGCATGGGGTTTTTAATCCAGATACCGACTCCAAACCCTGAGTGAGTGCTCCGCAAGGCTCAATGGGTAGGTGTAAACCATTTGCACCAACCAGTG
This sequence comes from Gigantopelta aegis, assembly GCF_016097555.1. Classification (NCBI taxonomy): domain Eukaryota; kingdom Metazoa; phylum Mollusca; class Gastropoda; order Neomphalida; family Peltospiridae; genus Gigantopelta; species Gigantopelta aegis. The sequence continues at coordinate 41,003,404 of NC_054705.1, read as the reverse complement.
ATCCATACCTGGTTCAACAAAGGCTATGGTTTGTGCTATCCTGCCTGTGGGAAGCGCAAATAAAAGATCCCTTGCTGCCTGTCGTAAAAGAGTAGCCTATGTGGCGACAGCGGGTTTCCTCTATAAAAAAAATCTGTGTGGTCCTTAACCATATGTCTGACGCCATATAACCGTAAATAAAATGTGTTGAGTGCGTCGTTAAATAAAACACTTCTTTCTTTCTCTAAAACTATATGTCGAAATTACCAAATGTTTGATATCCAATAGTCGATGATTCATAAACCAACGTGCTCTAGTGGTGTCGTTTAACAAACCAAACTTTAGCTGCCGACGCCTATGCCCTGCAACATCCTAGGTTACAACTTTGGGTTCTATACAACAGTTTTATTATAACAGAGAATACATGTCTTATAAAATACGTGTGCGTGTGATAAATTAATGTTTGTGCTTATTACTTACACCAGTATTTCACTTTGAAGCCCATCCTCTGTATTGAACTGTCCGACACGAAACGCACGGTCATATACTGTCCGCTACTGGTATACCACGGTCTTTCGTAGCCACAAAAATATCCCAGTCTAGTTGAATATATAGAGTCGCCTGGAAAGAAAAGAAAGGAATGTAATGAGAAATACTCGGTCATATACTGTCCGCTACTGGTATACCACTATCTTTGAAAACCACAGAAATATCCCAGTCTAGTTGAATATATAGAGTCGCCTGGGAAGAAAAGAAAGGAATGTAACACAAAACGCACGGTCATATACTGTCCGCTACTGCTATACCACGAAAATGCGTAACCACGTTAATATATCGGTATACTTGAAAATATAGAATCACCTGGAAAGAAAAGAAAAGAATGTGATTTTAACACAAAACGTTTCTTTTGTTTTGGAGCACATTCATTATGGTTTTTTAACACGAAACACACGATCTTATACTGTCCGCTACTGGTATACCACTGTTTTTCGTAACCAGAGATATATCCCAGTCTACTTGCATATATAGAGTCGCTTGGAAACAGAGAAAGGGATGTAACGAGAAACGCACGGTCATATACTGTCCGCTACTAGTATACTACGGTCTTTCGTAGCCACAGAAATATCCCAGTCTACTTGCATATATAGAGTCGCTTGGAAACAGAGAAAGGGATGTAACGAGAAACGCACGGTCATATACTGTCCGCTACTAGTATACTACGGTCTTTCGTAGCCACAGAAATATCCCAGTCTAGTTGCATATATAGAGTCGCTTGGAAACAGAGAAAGGGATGTAACTAGAAACGCACGGTCATATACTGTCCGCTACTAGTATACTACGGTCTTTCGTAGCCACAGAAATATCCCAGTCTAGTTGCATATATAGAGTCGCTTGGAAACAGAGAAAGGGATGTAACGAGACCCGCACGGTCATATACTGTCCGCTACTAGTATACTACGGTCTTTCGTAGCCACAGAAATATCCCAGTCTAGTTGCATATATAGAGTCGCTTGGAAACAGAGAAAGGGATGTAACTAGAAACGCACGGTCATATACTGTCCGCTACTAGTATACTACGGTCTTTCGTAGCCACAGAAATATCCCAGTCTAGTTGCATATATAGAGTCGCTTGGAAACAGAGAAAGGGATGTAACGAGACCCGCACGGTCATATACTGTCCGCTACTAGTATACTACGGTCTTTCGTAGCCACAGAAATATCCCAGTCTAGTTGCATATATAGAGTCGCTTGGAAACAGAGAAAGGGATGTAACGAGACCCGCACGGTCATATACTGTCCGCTACTAGTATACTACGGTCTTTCGTAGCCACAGAAATATCCCAGTCTAGTTACATATATAGAGTCGCTTGGAAACAGAGAAAGGGATGTAACTAGAAACGCACGGTCATATACTGTCCGCTACTAGTATACTACGGTCTTTCGTAGCCACAGAAATATCCCAGTCTAGTTGAAAATCCCATAGATGCTCATGAATTCGATGGCCAGGAAGGACATTAATGTGTTGTTGAAAATATAGAGTCGCCTGGAAAGAAAAGAAAGGAATGTAACATAAAATGCACGGTCATATACTGTCCGACGGGGATCGATCCTAGACCGACCGCGCATCAAGCGAGCGCTGTACCACTAGGCTACGTCCCGCCCAGCCTGTTGATGTAGTTCGGTGACCTTGATAAACATACTCTTCGTCATGTACAAAAACACAATTCATTATGATTATTTTCACTCAAAATAGGGGGTTCCAGGCGACCGAACCCCTTGGACCGTAACCGAAATTCAGACCAGAGTTACGTAGGGCTACAGGTAGCCCCCACTCCACCCACCCACCAAAAAAAAAAACCTACTCCAGTGGTGCTGTTTGCATTGTATATTCTGTATTAACCATAGGAAATGTTTTATTTAACGACGCACTCAACACATTTTAATTACGGTTATATGGCGTCGGACATATGGTTATGGACCACACAGATATAGAGAGAGAGGAAACCCGCTGTCATGGGCTACTTTTTTCGATTAGCAGCAAGGGATCTTTTATATGCACCATCGTATTAATCATAGTATCATCGAGCTTGCTGTTTGGGGGAGTCGAGACTTACCGTCGAAGAAGGTGGCGTTGTCCCACTGACAGGTGGGGAGGCTCCCCTCTATGTTGGTGGCGATCACCTGGGCGTTCACCACGTACTCGTCCGTAAAGGCTCTGATCCGCCACGTCTCGTTCGTGTCGCTGTCACAAAGAAAATAATTATTTATTAAATTTTGTTTAGACGTTTAATAGATTAATTTCTTACACACCCGTTGGCAACAATGGCATGTGTTATGTTTCGTAACACATAGCTTTTTATACACGTACGTGTGTTAACAATTTCAAAACATACAACTGGCTGCTCCTGGATGATGACCAGGTCACCAATGCCATACGTCCAATAAAACAACAGCACGGTGTGAATCGATTACAATGTGACGTATAGTTAACCTGACAATATAAGGCCAGGGATCTTGTTGTTCTGGAGACGCGAGCTAACACTAGTGTGGATTAACTTTTTTTAGTTTTCTCCAACTAGTACTGTTCCGTCCCCCATTATGTCGTTACATATTAATACTAAGTATAATATTGATATTAATAATAGTGGTGTTAACGGTGTTAACACCAATAATAATAAGAAGGTTGACCATCTAGGGCTTATCATTTTACAATGGAATGCCAGGAGCCTGCGCGCAAATGGACCCGAGCTTAAAAAATATTTACAATTTAATAAAGACATAGATATTATTGCCATTCAGGAGTCATGGATTGCTAATGTTACAGATAAAATTAAACGTACTAAATTATTCGTTGAATACAAAATTTCAGGTTACACCGGACTCTTTTTTATGAATGACAATAGTACTAGGGGGGGGGGGGTGGCTACCTTTGTCAAAGATAGTATCTCCCACTCTCAAATTAAGATAACCAGGGGTCATACAGGAATCGAGGCGGTAGGAGTAACCATACATGCTAAATCTGGGGATATTAATATATTTAATTATTATGTACATCCTACTACTTCCGGTACTAAGTATAAATTAAATGATTTTCTGGCACCGATTGGTAACTATGATAAAAATTTAATTATTTTAGGGGATTTTAATTGTAAAAATAAATTATGGGGTTCTAAAGTTACCAATCTTCAAGGCCGTACTGTTGATACCTTTATTGAAAAATTAGGGTTAGTCTGTTTAAACGATGGAAGTAGTACATTACTTTCGGCCTCCTATCATACTTGGTCGTGTCTTGACATTACCTTGGTGTCGAGCACTCTGGCTGCAGGTTGTGAGTGGGAGGTCCTTGATGACCTGGGTAGTGACCACCTTCCAATTAAAACCAAATACAATATCTCGGATTTATGGATTAATAAAACTAAATATAAATCTAAATGGAATTTTAGTAAAGCAAATTGGTCCCAGTTTGGGCGACTGTGTGTCGAATTAGCTCATGAGCAGATTAGAGATTTAAATATTGATAAATTTAATAATAATTTAACTAAAGCTATTATTAATATTGCCAAGCAATCTGTTCCGGTCTTTTCCTTTAAAAAATTATAACCCAGTCCCTTGGTGGACTGAGGAACTTCCTAAACTAAAGAAATCCAGAAATAAATGTAGAAATATTTTGCGGAAAGCTAATACTGAGGAAAATATTAATAATCATAGGGTGTATACTACCAAATCAAATCCCATAGACGACAATAGTAACATATGTGGCTAAAACTCCTACCTGCAACGTATCAACCGACATAAACGCCACGGATATAAATACTACCACCCCTCACACTTAAAGTGAATCAGAAAAAAATGGGGGTCAAGCTGCTCGTTTCTGAGATAACGGGTAGCGTCTATGACTACCCTAGTTCCGCACAAAATTCGAGTACTTTTTTTTACAGGTACCCCATACATGTTTCAAGCACAAGGCTACTTGACACATTGGTACTAGATGAAATAAAATTGCATTTTGTTTAACCCAGATCAAACTATTATTTTTTACAACCAACACACTCACATTTATAACCAATCACAGGACTTGTGGTGTTCACTTCTCTATCAAAAGTTCGGTGCACCTCGAACTTTGACCCAGCCGGAAGTTATTTGGTCTAGTACTACCTTTAAGGACAGTAAATATAAACTTAAACTCAGTATTAGTAAAACTAGACAAGCCTCGTGGACTCAGACTCTAGAATTATTCTTGGAATTGTTTAATTTAATATGGAGTGAGGGATACCTGCCACTTGAGTGGAAACACGCAGAAGTGTTTGCACTCCCCAAGGTGGGTAAGGATCTCTCCCTCCCTACTAATTATAGACCAATTTCATTAACATCAAGCGTCTGCAAGACCATGGAATCTATGGTAAACACTCACTTTCTGGAGGTAAATAGTTTGTTGTCTACCTTCCAGAGTGGTTTTAGGAAACATCACTCCACCACCGACCATATTGTACGTCTTCAAACCGAGGTAAAGGATGCCATACGGAATGGACAACAAAGTTGGTGGAGTGTTTGTGGATATAAAAAAGGCTTATGACATGGTCTGGCGAAGCGGTTTGTTAATGAAAGCGTATAAAATGGGGGTAAAAGGTGCAATGTTCACTTTTATTTCACAATTTTTAATGCAAAGAACATTTGCAGTTAATGTTAATGGTTTTTTCTCCCCAATCTTTACATTGGAAAACGGTATCCCACAAGGCTCAGTGATAGCACCCACCCTGTTTGCGATTTTTATTAATGACTTGGCCGAGGTGCTTATCACAAAAAACAAAAGTATTAAATCTAAGGTAAGTATCGGTCTCTTTGCAGACGATACAGCCTTCTGGAGAATCTCAAATAATTATGAGGACCTTCAAAAAGATCTCCAGGTAGATGTTAATAACTTAGCCCTATGGTTCAGAGCTTGGGGTGTTACCATTTCCATAGCAAAAACTAAAAGTATCATCTTTCATAAGAAAAGGCAGTTTAAATCGATTTGTGACCTTAAACTAAAATTTAACGAAGTGATCATTAATCATGTGCAATCAGTCAAATTTCTTGGAATAATCTTTGATCACAATCTTAGTTTTGGGGAGCACATTACTGAGGTGACTGGTAACTGTACTATATACCTTAATTTATTAAGGGTACTATCAGGCACACCATGGGGCATGTGGCGCAGATCGAAAAACTCTGCTTATGATCTTTGAAGCATTCATTGTGTCGAGACTGCAATATAGCGCACAAGCCTTTGGCTGTGCTAGCCAGACCCAGCTCAGGAAACTTGATAGCGTATATGGTAGGGCTCTCAAAATTATAGTTGGGGGTGCTATCTGTACGCCATATGATAGTGTTCTTGTTGAGCTGGGGAGTAATGCCATTAGCCCTTAGGAGGATCAGGCAAGGTTTAAAATATATCAACAAAATACGTAGTCTGGTGCCTGATTCTCCTGTCAACCAACTTAAACCTGTACTAATTAAAAATATTAACAGAGATAGGGACATGTCTGTTATTTCATATCTATAAGTTTGCTAATGACTTTGGGATAGTCGGCCTTCCATTGGTTAGTTTGGGGATTAACCAGACTTTCCCGTGGCAGGCGGGCTGCCCCAAGGTTCATTACCACGTCAGGGAAAATATTATTAAAACAGAAAATCTCAATTTCAAGAAAATAATTTTTCAGGCAGTGGTTGGGAAACTCTACCCGGATGTGGTTCAGATATACACAGACGGGTCGAAGGACCCAATCACTGGTAAAACAGGGATGGCCTTTATTGTTAAAAATAGCAATAAAAACCCGATAGCTATTAGGGCTAGGCTGTCGGATAATATATCAGTTTATACCACCGAACTCATGGCCATACTGTATTCCCTGAAGTGGGTTGAAAGATATCATAATTATAATGGCCCTAGCAGATATGTTCTTTTCTCTAACAGTCTCAGTTCCTTGCAGGCAATCAATGGCGCCCATAGTGTCAGACCCGAAATTATTTCTAAAATTGTCAAAAGCTATAATACATTGTTGGATAAAGGAATTGAGCTAGCCATGGAATGGGTGCCAGCTCATATTGGAATAACTGGTAATGAGTTGGCCGATGCGACGGCTAAAAGGTGTTTGCTGGACCCAGTAGTCAGTGTACCAGTGGAACATAACTTTAATGAAATAAACTCAATAGCTGACCCACACTTTGGTAACCTGTGGCAGACCGAATGGAACCACAGAGCCAGAGTGTGGCATTCTTATATTAAACCAAGGGCGACCACCCCTGGACCGGTTTCATTTAATGTCAAGGCAACTAAAATTATTGCAAGATTACGTATGGGTGTCTTTTCGGGATTAAACGATATCAGATTTAAAATTAAGAAAATTAATTCACCCAACTGTGTTAATTGTAAAGTTGTTGATAGTGTTAACCACTATCTTCTTGAATGTACTAAATATACTAAATTCAGAAGTAAATTGGTAAAATTCTTTAATGTAAACAATATAAAGTTTAATGCATTTAATTGTATTAAACCCATCTAAAGAACATAAAATGACAAATCGACAGGTTAGTGGTCGCCTTTGTTTATCAAACTAAAATATATATATAAATGTTTAATATAGATTGGGCAGCGCCTATCGCTGGTAGGGGTGGGGGGCGGGCCGCCGCTAAGGCATTGTTAGATTGGTGCGAAGACGGCCGCCTGCCCGCCATGCTGGACGTGTATGGTGCTGCTCTTTTCCTTCCGATGGTTGCCCTTGGGCGTGTCAGTACTGCTCTTTAAACTTTAGTTGCCTCTTCTCCCTTAAGGATTTGGAAGGACGTTGACCGCCCCTTCGCTCCACTTCTCGGAATCCTCCGTGTCTTTGTCGCGCCTGGCAGGCTTTGGAGTAGACGTTTCATTTTATTTTAAACATGTACCGAATTTTAAACTGTATATACTTTTATATATAATTATTTTTATAATGTCTATATTATTATGGTATGGGTGGTGATGGATGAATGTTTTATTACTCCGAGCTGATAGTTGGGGGTGCGTTATCTGGCAGTAACAACCCCCTTTCTCTCGCCGGTCCAAATATATTGTATAAATCGTTTCAATTTTTAGTTTGGTGTTTATTTTTAAATTAAATAGTTACTAACGTGCTCTTTTAAATACGTGTTTTTTTATGATAAGTTATTTATGTTTTTAACCTCTTTTTATAATAGGAAATAGGAATTTAATAGGGCGGTGCGCTGCTCCTATCCTAAGGTTATGCAACATGGTTCTATACCATACTTGTATGCGCTAGGTTGTTCTAAATAAAGTGGTGCCCAGCGTTCTTGAATGAATGGCATAACGTTCTGTTTCTTCTCCAGGATTATAGAGAAGCGCCCCCCCTGGCTTGGAATCGCCAGGATATACGTTTTTATATGTGCCAGACTCACCAGACGCTTAACTTTCCCTGTTTACAATACTTTTTTTTTTTTTTTGATATTATTATTTTTTTTTTTTTCTTCTCTGGTAGAATCGTTGCCCTTTGGGCCTAATTTTTTGATGGGGCAACCGAGACTGGAGGGCCACGACGGTTGGTTGGCCGGGGGGGTGCTGGGTGGGTGGGGGGATACTCCATTCCGAAGATGGTTAGGGCGGTAGGCGTAGGCGTTTTTGGTCGTAAGAGTTGTTAGGTTTGTCCGGTCCGGACTGCCCCCCCCCCCCACCCGGAACCTTCCCCGGTTTTCCGGCCACACCCGAAGTCCCCAGTACGATGGGTGCCCCTAAGGATGGGAGCACCGGAGACTGGAGGGCACGACGGTTGGGTTGGCCGGGAGAGGGGGGGTGCTGGGTGGTGGGGGATACTTCCACCGGAAGATGGTTAGGGCGGTAGGCGTAGGCGGTTTTTTGGTCGTAGAGTTTGTTAGTTTTGTCCGGGGACTGCCCCCCCCCCCCACCCGGAACCTTCCCCGATTTCGGCCACACCGAAGTCCCGCAATACGATGGGTGCCCCTAAGGATGGGAGCACCGAGACTGGAGGGCACGACGGTTTGGGTTGCCCGGGGGGGGGTGGGGGTGCTGGGTGGGTGGGGGATATTCCACCGGAAGATGGTTAGGGCGGTAGGCGTAGGCGGTTTTTTGGTCGTAAGAGTTGTTTTAGGTTTGTGTCCGGGGGACTGCCCCCCCCCCCACCCCCGGAACCTTCCCCGGTTTTCGGCCACACCGAAGTCCCCAATACGACCAATACGGGTGCCCCTAAGGATGGGAGCACCGAGACTGGAGGGCACGACGGTTGGGTTGGCCGGGGGGGGGGGGTGTGGTTCTGGGTGGGTTGGGGTGATACTCCACCGGAAGATGGTTAGGGGCGGTAGGCGTAGGCGGTTTTTTTTGGTCGTAAGAGTTTGTTAGGTTTGTCCGGGGGACTGGCCCCCCCCCCCCACCCCTGAACCTTCCCCGATTTCGGCCACACCGAAGTCCCCAATACGATGGGTGCCCCTAAGGATGGGAGCACCGAGACTGGAGGGCACGACGGTTGGGTTGGCCGAGGGGGGGGGGGGTGGCTGGGTGGGTGGGGGATATTCCACCGGAAGATGGTTAGGGCGGTAGGCGTAGGCGGTTTTTTTTGGCCGTAAGGGTGTTAGGTTTGTCCGGGGACTGCCCCCTCCCCCCCCCCCGGAGCCTTCCCCGTTTCGGCCACACCGAAGTCCCCAATACGATGGGTGCCCCTAAGTAAAACATATTTCCCTATTAAAAAAAACCTCCTGTGGCTGAAGCCTAACCTCCTAGTCACCTGCCACCCCTATTTTGAGGGCTAATTAATATATTTTAAAAACATTCTAAAAATATATTTATATTTAGGACGGCCCGATCTAAATTTGCGTTACAAATTGTTAGTTGTTTGCTGTATATTAAATATTGTTTGGCAAAATAACGCACAAAATTATTTATTGTAAAGTCCTTTTTCCCTGTTTGTTTAAATATCAAAATTGCCCCAGTAATTGTTCTGTCCCAGGTTGGACTACTGGCATCCGGTGGCCGAACTTGGGAGAGACATGCTCGAAACCTTCGTGGTATAGGAGCATGTAAATATTTTATTGATTGACTGTGACGCGTAAGTTAGCTACAAGTGCAACGGCTGAAAATAGCTTTTAGTATTATGTTAAAATTAGCTTAAAACCTGTTTTTTGAGGATATGTAAGAAATAGAATAATGCATTCGTGTCTGTCAGATACCATTTATCTCACAACTCGTTGTTTAAAAACGCTTTCGCTTGTTAGATACATTTAAAAACAATTCGTTGTGAGATAAATGGTATCTAACGGCCACTCATGTATTATTCTCTATATAAACAACTCGTTGTGAGATAAATGGTATCTAACGGCCACTCATGTATTATTCTCTATATAAACAACTCGTTGTGAGATAAATGGTATCTAACGGCCACTCATGTATTATTCTCTATATAAACAACTCGTTGTGAGATAAATGGTATCTAACGGCCACTCATGTATTATTCTCTATATAAACAACTCGTTGTGAGATAAATGGTATCTAACGGCCACTCATGTATTATTCTCTATTTAGGAGCCGGTAGACGTTTTAGTCTTTTTATTGGTGTAATAATTATAACACAATAATTATAATGCTTATATCGTATTGAGGTTCAAGAACGTTGTCCTGGGCACACACCTCAGGTATCTGGGCTGTCTGTCCAGGGCAGTGGGTTATATTAGTTGTCAGTGGTTCTTGAGAGAGAGAGAGAGAGAGAGAGAGAGAGAGAGAGAGAGAGAGAGAGAGAGAGAGAGAGAGAGAGAGAGACAGAGAGAGAGAGAGAGAGAACAGAGAGAGATAGAGAGAGAGAGAGATCCTCAGAGAGAGAGAGAGAGAGAGAGAGAGAGAGAGATGCGCAGAGAGAGGAGAGAGAGAGAGAGAGAGAGAGAGAGAGAGACAGAGAGAGAGAGAGAGACAGAGAGAGAGAGAGAGAGACAGAGAGAGAGAGAGAGAGAGAGAGAGAGAGAGGAGAGAGAGAGAGAGAGAGAGAGAGAGAGAGAGAGAGAGAGAGGGGCAGATAGGGGTAGGCATGAGAGGTAGAGGGAGATCTTAGATTTATAAGAATATCAGATAGAAGACAGGAGAGAGAGAGAGAGAGAGAGAGAGAGATAGAGAGGTAGAGAGAGAGCTCTCATAGCGAGAGAGTGAGAGAGAGAGAGGAGGCTGTAGTGGTCTTACATCTACCCACTGAGTCGTTAAAACTGGATCTGGGTGGGAGCCGGTACCGGGCTGCGAACCACGCCACAGACAGGATAGCACATACTACGGCCTGTTCACAAATTGCCAGTACGTAACGCAAAATCTGACCATTTTTGTACCTTCACTATCCACATATATCGTTTTTAATGCTAAGATTATCGACCCCCCCCCCCCCCCCCCCCCCCCCATCTAAAATTACCTAAATATTTAGTCAACATTCCCCGATTCCTTTTACTCTCGTCGTGCTATAAAATGGCAGTCCTCTTACGAACGAAGTTGGAACCATAATATCGTTACGATTAAGGAAAGAAGGAAATGTTTTATTTAAAGACACACTCAACATATTTAATTTACGGTTATATGGCGTCGGACATATGGTTAAGGACCACACAGATATTGAGAGAGGAAACCCGCTGTCGCCACTTCATGGGCTACTCTTTTCGATTAGCAGCAAGGGATCTTTTATATCCACCATCCCACAGACAGGATAGCACATACCACGGCCTTTGAAATACCAGTTGTGGTGCACTGGCTGGAGCGAGAAATAGCCCAATGAGCCCACCGACGGGTATCGATACCAGACCGACTGCACATCACGCGAACGCTTTACCACTGGGCTGCGTCTCGCCCTTCGTTAAGATTAGTTGTCTTCCTTAGGGTAAGCATCTGACAGTGAGTCACGGCTGCAAACCATCACGACCCTTCTATAACTTCTTTTTGTATCAAACTTGTGCCGAGATACGGTATCAAATATTCTAAAGTTTGTTTTGCTTAACGACACCACTAAAACATGTTGATTAATTAATCATCGGCTATTGGATGTCAAACATTGGGTAATTCTGACTCGTAGTCAGCAGAGGAAACCCGCTACATTTTTCCTAAAGCAGCGAGGGATCTTTTATATGCACTTTCACACAGACAGACATAAAAGCACATACCACGGCCTTTGACCAGTTGCGGTGCACTGGTTGGAACGAGAGAAAAAACAATTAGTTGACTGGATCCACCGAGGTGGTTCGATCCCGCGACGCAAACACCTCAAGCGCGCGCTTAACCGACAGAGCTACCCCCCCCCCTCCCCCTCCCCTCCCCAAAAGTCTAACTGCAGATTTCTATTTGTCATGTATACAGAATAATACATGAGTGGCCGTTAGTTACCATTTATCTCACAACAAGTTGTTTTAAAATGTATCTAACGGGCGAAAGCGAGTTTGATACACTTTTAAACAACGGACACGAATGTATTATTCTATTTCTTACATATCCTGAAAAAACTAGGTTTTCCATCGTGTTGTTTTTCATTGGCTGCATGGCACTGGTGACCAGGTCATCATCACCCAGGAGCAGCCAGTCGTATAATGCATGGTGTTCTCACCAACGGATCACCCAGGAGCAGCCAGTCGTATAATGCCTGGTGTTCTCACCAACGGGTCACCCAGGAGCAGCCAGTCGTATAATGCATGGTGTTCTCACCAACGGATCACCCAGGAGCAGCCAGTCGTATAATGCATGGTGTTCCACCAAGGAGGATCACCCAGGAGCAGCCGTCGTATAATGCATGGTGTTCTCACCAACGGATCCACCCAGAGAGCAGCCAGTCGTATAATGCATGGTGTTCTCGCCAACGGGTCACCCAGGAGCAGCCAGTCGTATAATGCCTGGTGTTCTCACCAACGGATCACCCAGGAGCAGCCAGTCGTATAATGCATGGTGTTCTCACCAACGGATCACCCAGGAGCAGCCAGTCGTATAATGCATGGTGTTCTCACCAACGGATCACCCAGGAGCAGCCCGTCGTATGGTGCCTGGTGTTCTCACCAACGGATCACCCAGGAGCAGCCAGTCGTATAATGCATGGTGTTCTCACCAACGGATCACCCAGGAGCAGCCAGTCGTATGGTGCCTGGTGTTTCTCACCAACGGATCACCTCTGCCCAGAGCAGCCAGTCGTATAATGCATGGTGATCTCACCAACGGATCACCCAGGAGCAGCCAGTCGTATGGTGCCTGGTGTTCTCACCAACGGGTCACCCAGGAGCAGCCAGTCGTATAATGCCTGGTGTTCTCACCAACGGATCACCCAGGAGCAGCCAGTCGTATAATGCATGGTGTTCTCACCAACGGATCACCCAGGAGCAGCCAGTCGTATGATGCATGGTGTTCTCACCAACGGGTCACCCAGGAGCAGCCAGTCGTATGATGCATGGTGTTCTCACCAACGGATCACCCAGGAGCAGCCAGTCGTATGATGCATGGTGTTCTCACCAACGGGTCACCCAGGAGCAGCCAGTCGTATGATGCATGGTGTTCTCACCAACGGGTCACCCAGGAGCAGCCAGTCGTATAATGCATGGTGTTCTCACCAACGGATCACCCAGGAGCAGCCAGTCGTATAATGCCTGGTGTTCTCACCAACGGATCACCCAGGAGCAGCCAGTCGTATAATGCATGGTGTTCTCACCAACGGGTCACCCAGGAGCAGCCAGTCGTATAATGCATGGTGTTCTCACCAACGGATCACCCAGGAGCAGCCAGTCGTATAATGCATGGTGTTCTCACCAACGGATCACCCAGGAGCAGCCAGTCGTATAATGCATGGTGTTCTCACCAACGGATCACCCAGGAGCAGCCAGTCGTATAATGCATGGTGTTGTCACCAACGGATGTGTAAGAAAGTTACAGCTTCTATTCTGTTAAACATGTTAAACATTTTATATTGATTTTGGTATATTACTGGCGATTAAACTGACGCCTATTATCGTCTTGTTTTTCTCGTTTCGTCTCTGTGGGACAATTCTGGGGCTGTGAGCGTGACGTAGCCCAGTGGTAAAGTGCTCGTTTGATGCGCGGTCGGTTTGGGATCGATCCCCGTCGGTGGGCCCATTGGGCTATTTCTGGTTCCAGCCAGTGCACTACGACTGGTGTATCAAAGGCCGTGCTATCCTGTCTGTGGGATGGTGCATATAAAATATTCCTTGTTACTTGGAACAACTTAGCGGGTTTCTTCCCATAGACTATATACAATTTTTATTCCTAATATATGGTACTGACGATACCGAAACGCACTCTGTAATGACCACCACCACCACCACCCACCCCCCACACTCTCTCTCTCTCTCTCTCTCTCTCTCTTTTCCTCCTCCTTTCTTCTCTCTCTCTCATCCTCTCGTCCTCTCTCTCTCTCTCTCTCAATCTCCTCTCTCTCTCTCATCTCTCTCTCGGACTTCCGTCTCAGTCTCTCTCATCTCTCCTCTCTCCTCTCTCTCTCTCTCTCTCTCGCTCTCTCTCTCTCTCTCTTCCCATATGAAGCACTCTCTCTCTCTCTCTCTCTCTCTTTCTGAGAGTGCATCTCGAACTTTGACCCACCGGGATGTTATTTGGTTTAGCGCTACCTTAGCTACGTTGTCGTTATTTGATTCAATAGAGGTATTTCGCATTCCTATTGCGCATGCGCGCGAAGAGTAACGTCCCTTGATAAAATAGACTGAAACTAGTCTACTTACAAATTGGGGGGCGTGACAGACGGGTTGTTATGGGCGACTTGAGTAGCTTCGTAGGAGACTTTTAAACTTTGGCAACTAACATGTACATATTTCGAATTAGATGGTATAATGGCCGTAGAAAACGGTCCGCTGAAATTTACAGCGGAATGGTTCAAATTAAAAAGCAGTGCAACAACTTGGACAAAGTCTCTGCGATTCGTACCCGAGGGTTTTGATAACGCCAGATTAAAAGACTATCTCGTAAAAAGTATAAACAAAACATTTGACAGATTCCATAGGTTATGGCATCGACAGGTTATGGCATCGATCGATATATATATATTTGAGAGAGAGAGAGAGAGAGAGAGGAGAAGAGAGAGAGAGATAGAGAGGAGAGAGAGAGAGAGAGAGAGAGAGAGAGAGAGAGAGAGAGAATACACACACACACACACACACATATATATATATATATAGTCAAACCTGTCTTAAGCGGCCACACAAGGGAGTAGATAAACGTGGCCGCTTAAGACAGGTGCCGCTGAGTACAGGTTGCCACATATATAGTCTTTAAAACATTTGTTGTTGTTTCTTGTTTTACCGTCTGTACTGCTAATTAACGGATTTGTGCTTCATAGTTGACTATAAATCAACTTTTGACATGTTGTCTCCTTCAGAAATAATGCAAATAGACTATATTAAATTAACCGTTCTCCACATGTTTGTTTTCTTTTTCCATTTAATTATTTAATTCCGACTTCATGCGTTGTATTGTTATAGTAAGTGAATCTACAAATGTCAAGCGTAGCCTGCCCAGAGGCAATTAGATGCATATCAGATTCATACTTCCTTAATTGATACACAGTGGAGATGTCGGGACTGAATGGGTACTATTATTCCTGAAGGTGTGAAGATCGGTTATTTGCTGCACCTATCGCTGTTGTTAAAATATCCCTTTTATATAAGAGTAAAACTTTACTGTGGCCGCTTAATGCAGGTATTTTAGCGATTTGGGATCCGATTTAGGTGGCCGCTGGCCGCGTTAGACAGGTGACCGCTTATTACAGGTGCATTTACATTATAAATCGTTTGGGAGGAAAAAAAATGGCCGCTTAAGGCAGGTGACCGCTGAGTACAGGTGGTGTTTTGTTGCATTTTTCTTAGTGTCTATCTAATTGGGAAAAGTTAAAAAAAAAAAAAAGAGATTTTATGCTGTTACATGTATATCCATAAAGTGGGAATTTAAAAAAAAGGGGGATTTGAGGGGCGGGAGGGGGGGGGGGGGGTGGGGGGTGAAGGTAGGTGCCGTTCTGTTTACCCATACACACGTTTTTATACAGTGTCAACATGAACGCATTGAGTATTATACAAAATATATTTATTTTCTTTACTGTTAATGTGTTTTCCACCATATCTAAGTATATAAAATACTAGACGGACCTGTGTAGGAACGTCCTGTACACAGCCGTCATCACTCTATATATATTTATATATCATTATTATTATTATTATTATTTAAGGAGTGTCTGTTATTTCTTTTACGTTCATCGGGGTATGAACAAAATAAATCATCCGTAAATTATGTGAATCGGCGAAGCCGTTCTCACATGAGTTTGCGGATGATTTTTTTGTTTATACCTAGATGAACGTAAAAGTAATAACAGACAACACTTATAATTAAATTTGAAACACACTGAGTAATAATAACATTAAAAGTTCATATATATATATATATATTCTGTTGAGTATTGTCCGAAATATACATATATTTTCTGTATATACAAAATATATATATATTTTATTTTATTTACTGTTTACTACCATATCTAAGTAGAGAATACTAGACCGCCCTGTATAGGAACGTTCTGTACAGAGCTGTCCTGACTACATATATTTTTTATATATTTACACACGCACACGTTATATATTTTATTGAGTATAATCCGAAATATACATATATTTTCTTTATATACAAAATATATATTTATTTTCTTTACTGTTAATGTGTTTTCCACCATATCTAAGTATACTAGACCGCCCTGTGTAGGAACGTCCTGTACAGAACCAGTAAGGTTTTGGTCCCTTATGCGTTCACTGGCTTCCCTCCTACAAAATGTCCCGAACAAACCCTCGTACTTAGAGTAACATTAAAATCGTTTTCTACGTGAAACGATTACCCACAAACGTTTCCGATATCTATTGGCTGGATATCGATGGAAGGATAACGAATTTCCCGGACATATGCGATTGGAACAGTTAATAATTGAACAATGGTCGTGGCCTCCCATTGCTTTTGTCCCCCAATTTGCAGATAGGTCTATTTTGGCGAGATCTCGCGAAATCTCGCGGTTTGCGTCCTCGAGTAACTCCGCAACGGGCACATGCGCAGTGGAATGAGAAAGAGGTCTATTGAAGCGCATAATCCAGTCTAGCGAACATTTGGCCACAGACGATAATTATTTACGCCATATATTTCTATATATGTGGCTATAGGAATTGTATTAATATCAGCAGCCCTATCGATTTTTTATGCACCTTTGCCTGCTTGGGAGTAACATACCCTAAAAAGGACAATCCCTGCTGTCCAGCTCTTTCTCCCAGGATATTGGTTTAAACAAACACACTCACTAAACATGGCCGGAGTACACACATTTTGCACAAAAAGTACATGTGCGTGAGTCAGAATTACAACGAAAAAGTCTTGAATGTTAACAAGTTACACATGTTTGCAAACTAGATCCCCTGTCAACTTCAGTTTGATATTTGTCGATTCAAAGCTGTCTGCCATGAAATAACCACAGTCAAACAGCAGACTACTTGCGAGGATATCATTTCGAATAACTGTGATCTGTGGCCATTTTTCTCCTCTGTCTGGCTGAATTTGGCCCTGGCTTACTAAATCTGTTTGTACTTACCTGTGATAATCTTGTGGAAATCCGACCGTGTAGAAATAGAGCGGACCATTTTGTGCCACCAGCGAGATCTCCGAGCCAGCGATAATCTGTAAAACTGTTAAGTGCATACACCTCTTTAATACAGTCGAGATAGGTAAAATATATATATATATATAAAACTGTCAAGTACATACACCGTTTTAATACAGTCGAGATATGTAACACTGCCAAGTACGTACACCTTTTTAATACAGTCGACATATGTCAAACTGTCAAGTACGTACACCTTTTTAATACAGTCGACATATGTCAAACTGTCAAGTACGTACACCTTTTTAATACAGTCGACATATGTCAAACTGTCAAGTACGTACACCTCTTTAATACAATCGACATGTCAAACTGTCAAGTACGTTCACCTCTTTAATACAGTCGACATATGTAAAACTGTCAAGTACGTACACCTTTTTAATACAGTCGACATATGTCAAACTGTCAAGTACGTTCACCTCTTTAATACAGTCGACATATGTAAAACTGTCAAATATGTACACTGCTAGAATACAGTCAAGTTAAAATTATGAAATTTTAGTCAAGTGCATACACCTATAGTACAGTCGATATATTTAAAACTGTCAAATACGTACACCTCTATAATAAGTCGAGATATATCACATTGCCAAGTACACACACCTCTATAATACAGTCAAGTTAAAATTATGAAATTTTAGTCAAGTGCATACACCTATAGTACAGTCGATATATTTAAAACTGTCAAATACGTACACCTCTATAATAAGTCGAGATATATCACATTGCCAAGTACATACACCTCTATAATACAGTCAAGTTAAAATTATGAAATTTTAGTCAAGTGCATACACCTATAGTACAGTCGATATATTTAAAACTGTCAAATACGTACACCTCTATAATAAGTCGAGATATATCACATTGCCAAGTACACACACCTCTATAATACAGTCAAGTTAAAATTATGAAATTTTAGTCAAGTGCATACACCTATAGTACAGTCGATATATTTAAAACTGTCAAATACGTACACCTCTATAATATTTCGAGATATATCACATTGCCAAGTGCATACACCTCTATAATACAGTCAAGTTAAAATTATGAAATTTTAGTCAAGTGCATACACCTATAGTACAGTCGATATATTTAAAACTGTCAGATACGTACACCTCTATAATAAGTCGAGATATATCACATTGCCAAGTACATACACCTCTATAATACAGTCAAGTTAAAATTATGAAATTTTAGTCAAGTGCATACACCTATAGTACAGTCGATATATTTAAAACTGTCAAATACGTACACCTCTATAATAAGTCGAGATATATCACATTGCCAAGTACACACACCTCTATAATACAGTCAAGTTAAAATTATGAAATTTTAGTCAAGTGCATACACCTATAGTACAGTCGATATATTTAAAACTGTCAAATACGTACACCTCTATAATAAGTCGAGATATATCACATTGCCAAGTACATACACCTCTATAATACAGTCAAGTTAAAATTATGAAATTTTAGTCAAGTGCATACACCTATAGTACAGTCGATATATTTAAAACTGTCAAATACGTACACCTCTATAATAAGTCGAGATATATCACATTGCCAAGTACATACACCTCTATAATACAGTCAAGTTAAAATTATGAAATTTTAGTCAAGTGCATACACCTATAGTACAGTCGATATATTTAAAACTGTCAAATACGTACACCTCTATAATAAGTCGAGATATATCACATTGCCAAGTACATACACCTCTATAATACAGTCAAGATCGGTAAACCTGCCAAGTACACACACCTCTATAATACAGTCAAGATCTGTAAAAAGGCAAGTGCGTACACTTCTGAAATATAGTCGAGATCTGTAGAACCGTTAGGTATATGTAAAACTGTAATGTAGTCAGGATTTACCAACAGAAATAAGGCGGAGTTAACTGAAAAATAATAACAGTATAAATATAGTTAATATGGGCATATCATACAATGTGATGAGTGTTCGCCATACTGTGTAACATGATATGGTAACGAGTGCTTACATTACACGGGAACGAGAGCGTACCACAGATCGAAATAAAGGATTACCATATATGGAAATCTATCAATTTCATATTTAGCACCACTGTATATAATAGGACAGTGGCGTAGGATGGTGCCAAAAAGGGGGGGGGGGGGGGGGGGTCACACTTTTATATTTACACTTTTTTACACTATTATAAAATATCTGAAAATTGGGTGTCCCCCCCCCCCCCCCCCCCCCACCCCCCGCTTCCTACGCCAGTGTAGAAGACAGGAAACATAAAGTAATGAGCGAGGAGCTTTAACTGAACAGACATGAAAGTGAACATATGTGAAATCGAATACCGGAGGGAGTTAAGCGGGGAGGGGGGGGGGGGGGGCAGAAAAAGAAAAATTAAAGTACCTACCTTGGGCCAACAGCAAAATACGACTAATGTGATCCATTACTCCTAAGCATCGTCTCCTTGTAATTTAAAATGTCGCCTGAAAAGTACGTAATTGTAATTATATTTAACTCGTGTGAATATCATTTCATTATGACGTGCCGGTAGATAAGTGATGATGACACAGACAGATGTCCCCAGCCATAACTCAGTTGCTAAAAGAGAAACATGGACGTATTGTGACGTCCAAGACAGAAAAATAGAAAAATAGTCTATTTTTGTATATATGTCTATATGTCTGTCTATGTGTCTATCTATGTGTCGATCTATCTATCTACAAGTATGTATGTATGTATGTATGTATGTATGTATGTATGTATGTATTGATGTATGAATATCTATATATTGTATGTATGTCGAGGTTGACTAGTACATACATAGATATTAACGCACTGGCGCAGGGGATAATTAAATCCTTTCTGGCCTCAAAAATTGTCCCATGCCGTTGCTGGGAGTCGAACCTGTGGCACCGATTCGCCCGCAAATTGCAAGACTGTATGCATGTATATATGTATGTATGCATGTATGTATGCATGTATGTATGCATGTATATATGTATGCATGTATGTATGTATGTATGTGTGTGTATGTTTGTATGTGTGTGTATGTATGTATTGATGT
Organism: Gigantopelta aegis; assembly: GCF_016097555.1. Classification (NCBI taxonomy): domain Eukaryota; kingdom Metazoa; phylum Mollusca; class Gastropoda; order Neomphalida; family Peltospiridae; genus Gigantopelta; species Gigantopelta aegis. The sequence continues at coordinate 40,983,194 of NC_054705.1, read as the reverse complement.
ATGTATACATACATACATACACACAGTGTCACACACACACATACATACATACACACAGTGTCACACACACACACACACACACACACACACACACACACACACACACATATATATATACATACATGCATGTATATATATATATATATATATACTGATGGAAAGAAATAAAGGATCACACAGATAGCAACAAGAAATAATGACTGCATTAAAAATCAATTGATATTGTCAGAAGTTGACTGGGAACATATAGGCAGCTCATTCAACACTACAGACATTCAATCCCACATTACAACTTGGTATGAAATACAGACATTACTATGCTAGTAGTGAATTAAATTTGGTCTACAATTTGATGTATCTCCTTATTTCTTTCCATCAGTATATATTATATATACATACACATGTATATATATATGTGTGTGTGTGTGTGTGTGTGTGTGTGTCTGTATGTCTGTCTGTCTGTCTATCTATATATCTATATCTATATCTATATATATATCCATCCATCCATCCATCCATCCATCCGTGTGCTCGTCCGTCCGTCCATCAATCCATCTATATATTTCTTGCCCACTGGACAGGGTTATCTAGCTTTTGCACTGTCTGATCCTAGGGCTAGATAAATCTGTTTGACCCGAGGGCTCGACGATTTCTACATACGCGTGGCGTCATAACTCATGTTTTACGACGACTGACGTCATAATCGATGGTTTTCAAAAATGTGTGCCATTTCACTTTGTATCATTGTTTAGAAAAGATTTAAACAAATTAATATTTTCAACTTTATATTTATTGTTAAGTTGTTGCATTTTTATGTCGTTGCATAAGTTGGACTATATTTTTAAGCGTATGATTAAATGAGTTTCATTGTTTGTAGGTGAAATGTTTACGAATCGTTCAATAATAAACAAACCGTACGTAGCTTACAAAATTAATGTTTTGTTACTGTAATTAAATGGTCAAGAAAAAGAATCAATCACCGTTGAGAGGTATAGATAAGGCAATTCCAACCCTCGGGACAGAATGTTTTTGTAAGGGCTCGGTAAACCTCAGCCCTCACAAAAAAAATGTGTCCCTCACAACGGTCATAGATTGTCTGTATGTCTGTCTGACTTATTTGCTGGCTGGTTGGCAGTCTGTCTATTTATTATTTCTACAAAGTCGATATAACTATTACGCTAGATAACAAATGAGTCTTTTAAACTATATGGTAATGTGTTATAACCAATGAGTTAAACATTTATTTATCAAATCATAATCAAATCTTAAACATGTGGTATTTCACTTTGCATGATGAAAAGTGAATAAGACTTATTATATATCTGGTTTAAATAATTATTTTTAGCAGACGAAAAATGTGTTAACAATGTAACCTTTTTGTTAGACAAAATTGATATTGGACATGACATATTTTGACACATTCTAATCATGTCTCTTTTTTTTCTCCAAAACCAGTTACTGCTACACATTGTTTGCTACACATAAAGTTTGTTTTGTTTTACGACACCACTAGAGCACATTGATTTATTAATCATCGACTAATGGGTGTCAAACATTTCGTAATTCTGACAAATAGTCTTAGAGAGGAAACCCGCTTCATTGTTTCCATTAGTAACACCATCCCACAGACAGGATAAATCATACCACGAATTTTTATATACCAGTCGTGGTGCACTAACTGGAATGAGAAATAGCCCAATGGGTCCACCGATGGGGATCGATCCTAGATCAACCGCGCTTCAGGCGAGCGTTTTACCACCTGGCTAGTTTAAAATTATGTACTACGGTATTGTGTAACAATATTTTTTTTTTTTTTTTTAAATTTGCATTCCTTCGCAAAACAAAACTTCTCTTGTATCCCAGACTTTGTACATACATCATCAGTGTTGTTTGTGCCGGGATAAAGGGGCGGACTATTCATGAGGTATACCAGACACTGTGTGCAATTTACTAAAGTAATTAACTATTCCAACACAAAGTGAACAAGTGGGAACGTTCGCGGGATGTTTTGTACTTAGTCTCAAGGTTGCACACCACAACTCACTTTTGCATGCATTTCTAATCAAGTTCTATGTTAGAATAAATTCTATATATATCACTGTTGGGAATCAGATGGAGTTTCATTATTGATCATCGGTTAGGCCAAACAAAATAAATTTCTCGTTTCTGGTCAACACGCACGTCGATTTTGACCCACGCGCGTCAACATGTTTTGTTTTTGTTAATTTCCCGCGGTATGATGACAATTGTTGCCGGGCTATGACGTAAAATCGCTTTTAGAGTCAAATTGTCATCGCGCATGAACTAGGACGTGCATTCTGGTTTAAATTTAACTATGCACCTTATTTCTGTACCAAATATACCCACCTTTTCTGTGTAATCTATGCTTTAAAAAAGAATTTAAAATTTAAAAAAAACCGCATCATTTCTGGAACTTTGGTTTGACGAGAAACTGATTTTTAATTTTGTTTGGCCTTATAACCGATCAACTTCAGACTATACAATCGGTTAGAATTTTTTTTACTTGAATGATTTATAATATCAGGACAATGTCCCTATTATCTTACAATTCACGAATACACATTCATTATATTTTTATGGTACACACGAAAGCAAACTTAGATGGATATATAGGTAGGTAGATAGAAAGATACACACATACATACATACATACATACATACATAGATAGACAGATAGATAGATGGATAGATAGATAGATAGATAGATAGATAGATAGATAGATAGATAGATAGATAGATAGATAGATAGATAGATAGATAGGTAGGTAGGTAGGTAGGTAGGTAGGTAGCTAGCTAGCTAGATAGATAGATAGATAGATAGATAGATAAATGGAGAGAGAGACAGACAGACAGACAGAGATAGACAGAGACAAACACACAAAGAGAGAGTGAGAAAGAGAGGGGAAAGATAGGAGGGTATAATTACCAGATTGTGTTTCGGTATCATCATTGTCACATATCAGGAATTAATATATATATATATATATATATAGATAGATAGATAGATAGATAGATAGATAGATAGATAGACATAGACATAGACATAGACAGAGAGAGAGAGAGAGAGAGAGAGAGAGAGAGAGAGAGAGAGAGAGAGATATGGAAGGAGAGAGAGAATGAGAGAGAGAGAGAGAGAGAGAGAGAGAGGCAGAGATAGATAGAGAGGCAGAGATAGATAGAGAGAGAGAGAGAGAGAGAGAGAGAGAGAGAGAGAGAGAGAGAAAGAGAAGCTATGGATAATGATTAGTATCAACTATGAATAAATGTCTGAAATCTGATCGAAGGTTTTTATAGTGTCTAACGTACGTAAATATCCCGGGAAATAAGCCATCAATCTAACCAGACTGCGTTTGTGATCATCTTTGGCATGAGAGTTCTAGACGCGGTAATAAATCGATTATTATATAATATTGTCAGAGTTGTATGCCCATAAAACCAGATACAGATAACGTTAAATAAAATTAATCTACCATATACATATCGTAGGTATAAGACGCTATCAAATCTCTCTTTTTTAATATTCATACTATTAACTCTTTGATAATAATTCTGAGTATGAAATGTGTCGTTACCTACCTGTACAATTCGTTCAGCAAATCCACCTTTGATAAACTGACTACATGGTCAAAGGCCAACACTTATTCCATTTGATTTCGCCGGAAGTGTAACTTATTGAACGGACGTTGTGAAGCGAGGAGGGCTGACATGACGGTCAATTATTTTCCTTCATATTTAATAACAAATACAACATCACAGACCTGGAAATAACGAATGAAATTAAGGAAATTGGGGCAGCAAGCAATAATGATTTTTAAACAAATTTGTGTTTTTAGTTTTGTTATTTGTTTTTATATTTATTTACATTGTCTTTAACATACACTATTTTCAGCGACTGAACCCTTCTTGTTTCGACATTATGTCACTTTTTACGTTGTCATGACGACGGGTAAACATCGCGACCCGTTATTGATTCAAGCAATCGAACCAAAACGGCGATTGATCGATTAGCGAAAGACACGTTCACACAACCAGAAGAAACAACACGACATGCGTACAGTTAATTGGATGATTGGGTGATGTGAAGAAATCGTGTTTGCTTTAGGGTAGAAGGAATACTGTACAGAAGTATTGGATTAATGTGAAATCGTGCAAGGCAATGCAATCTGAACGACAAAACCCGTAACACGTGATCAGGGCCCCGTTCTACAAAGCGATCTTAGTCCTAAGATCACCGTAACTGCACAGCTAACACATGCACTTAAGGTGATCTTAGCGCTAAGATCACTTCGTGGAACGGGGCCCAGGGTCGTACCTCTGCACAATACAGAGTTGAATGGGCATTTGTCAAAATAGTGGATGAGTCCATGAATCTCTATCTAGTGCTTCGTCTATAGGAGGACAGCCACTCGGAGATATTTTTTACTGGAGATTTCATCCCTCTTGCACCACCCAAAGAGGACTGCCACCCATACACTAGATTACTAAATCAAAACTAGCTCCAGGCAGAACTCTTTGGAATAAGTACAATTGTTATGACATGCACTCATTGCCATGAATCACTGTCGTAACAGTGATGATATTAGGTGTTCGCGAAATGTGAGCAGCATATCCTGCCCCACTGGTGGCAATCGTCATGAGTAATCCCACCACAGCTGTCAAGTTTGTCATTTCATTTAAAATGTTAAAACAAAAAATATTAATAAGTGTGCTAGTGTGTCACTAAAAATATGAAAAAGCATGCACAAGTTCAAAATATGTTCTAGCATCAGCTATCAGTTTGGTCAGTGATGCGTCGTATGTAGTTGATATATCCTCTAAATGTCTTGCACAAAACATTGTGAATGATCTTTTGGAATAGAATCCTTGGACATTATAACCTTGGTGGAAGAACTTGAACCCTGCATACAATGAGCATGCTCTAAGATATCTTAGAAGCTGTGATATGTAGACACCAAAAGCTAGAGCAGAAGGTATATTGCTCGACATATAGGGGAAAATGTCTAATGAAAAGTTAAACTTGGTTTTGTTTAACGACACCACTAGAGCACATTGATTAATTAATCATCGGCTATTGGATGTCAAACATTTGGTAATTATGGCACTTAGTCATGAGAAGAAACCCGCTACATTTTTTCCTAATGCAGCAAGGGATCTTTTTATATGCACTTTCCCACAGACAGGATAGCACACACCACGGCCTTTGATATACTAGTCGTGGTTCACTGGCTGGAACGAGAAATAGCGACAACGTAAAATGAGTATACATCTGTACCCTCAAATAGCTGATTCGGTCCACCAACGGGGATCGATCCCAGACCGACCGCGCATCAAGCGAGCGCTTTGCCACTTGTGTACATCCCGCCCCTTTTGACTAACTAGTTATCGGTGTGACAGTTGTTGTGTTCAGAAATTTACACAAACTTTTTGTTTCAGTAATAGTACCTTTAATACCTATTATAGATTTGTTTTATTTGTATACGCAAGAAGACAAACCCAAATTCCAGACGATTTCATAAGTTATGTAGTCCATCATCAACATATATTTTGGCAGAAGAGTTGTTATAGGGTGTATACCACCAAAGCGTCTATGACTACCCTACTTCCGCACACAAAACAGTTGTGGGTAAGCTAGGGGGAAGAAATTTAGTACTTTAATACAGAGAGAGAGAGAGAGAGAGAGAGAGAGAGAGAGAGAGAGAGAGAGAGAGAGAGAGAGAGACAGAGAGACAGAGAGAGACAGAGAGAGACAGAGAGAGACATACAGAAAGAGAGAGAGAGACAGATAGGCTACTCTTTTACGACAGGCAGCAAGGGATCTTTTATTAGCGCTTCCCACAGGCAGGATAGCACAAACCATGGCCTTTGTTGAACCATTTGTGGATCACTGGTCGGTGCAAGTGGTTTACACCTACCCATTGAGCCTTGGAGTCGGTATCTGGATTAAAAAGTCCATGCCTCGACTGGAATCCGAACCCAATACTTACCAGCCTGTAAACCGATGGCCTAACTACGACGTCACCGAGGCCGGTCCGAGCCGGTCCGAGCCAGAGAGAGAGACAGAGACAGAGAGAAGAGACAGACAGACAGACAGAGAGAGAGAGACAGAGAGAGACAGACAGACAGACAGAGCCAGAGAGAGAGAGACAGAGACAGAGAGAAGAGACAGACACAGAGAGAGAGAGAGAGAGAGAGAGAGAGAGAGAGAGAGAGAGAGAGAGAAAAGAGAGACAGAGAGACAGATAGAAAGACAGAGCCAGAGAGAGACAGAGAGAAGAGACAGAGAGAGAGACAGAGAGACAGATAGAAAGACAGAGCCAGAGAGAGATACAGAGCCAGAGAGAGAGAGAGAGAGAGAGAGAGAGAGAGAGAGAGAGAGAGAGAGAGAGAGAGAGAGATGGAGAGATAGACAGACAGACAGACAGACAGACAGTCAGACAGACAGACACCGAGAGAGAGCCTAGGGTGATTTAGTCGCAGGATCGGACCGTCTCGAAGGAACTCATTCTGTGGTTGATCTTTTTTCATGTCAACCAGTGCCCCACGACTGGTATATCAAAGAGACAGAGGGGTAGGGAAGGAGATCGAGAGAGAGAAAGACACAGGCAGAGAGAGAATACTACTACCAATACAGCAACAATCTATATGCACTTTTCCAAAGAGAGGACAGTACATACCACGGCCTCTCAGATAACAGTCACGGAGCACTGACTGACACTGAAACACACGAATCCATAGACGGAGATCGACCCTACGAACCACAACGCCTCAGGCGAGATCTCTCCCGACTAAGCTAAATCCCGCTGAGCATAGATAGACGGAACTAAAACATGCACGGCATTATTTGTATGTTCACCGCAAACCTAGCAAATACCGCTGGTGCCAAGGGTGCTATAAATAGAACAGCTACAACTTGGTCTAGGAGTGTTTACTATTGCAGCGGTCTACTTCTCCTCCTGGTCTGACACTACTAGAGTTTGGTCTTCCGTGACGTAGACTTAGTAAGTTGGTCAATGTTGTGTCGGCGTTGTTGTAGATGATATAGTGTGTATGTTTTTAGTAGAACTGCAAGAGTTAAGAAAACAAAGCATGCATTAAAACAAATTAAAGGAATGCGAGATTTTTCTCCTTTTTTTTCTTCTTTGAAAAGATTCCTGCGAGTTGGCATGCCCTAGTTCGCAATGACCGTGGCATTTTGTAAGCGCTTCTGGAACCTTTGGTAAAGAACGTAAAAACACTAGAAGAGAGAGCGAAAAAACCAGACTTGTTCGTGTTTCTTTTGATGCCATAACCGAGTTTTGGGTAGGTTAGATTTTTTGAACTTTTACTTCGACAGTTTGTTAAGTGTTACAGATATAATTATTATGCGTAACGTGAAAACTTGTGTAACTGTTCGCATAGTTTTCACATTTAAAGTGTAGCTGGCTGGACCAACTGTAATTCGTACCAAAACGTCGACTGAAAGTCAATTTTATTACTCTATTGTTTTCGGACTAACGTTTTGTACACACAGTAAATTATATGAAATAGGATATAATAAAGAATTAAATTTATAATGTACAATAAAATCTGTAATTTTAAAAAGTTTCGGTCGTTCAAAAACATCATGAGTTGTCTTTCCTGCTTCTCTGCTAGGTGCCGCTTTTGCATTCTTACCCTTCAGGGTCTATTCCAGAGATAACTAGGGGTCTAGGTCAGGGGTGGGGTGTGGTGAGGAGGTAGGCGAAGGCACGGGAGCAAAAGGTAGTTTTTTCTTCTAATACATTCTACACAGACACGCCCCCCCCCCCCCCCACCAAAAAAAAATAATATAATAATAATAATAATAATAATAATAATCATTGACGTTATAGGTTATAAATATTATTTGTATTATTATTGAATTATTAAACCACATTTTACAAATTGCTAAAGACAAAAGCAAAAGAAAAGAAAAACTCAAAACACAGGAAAAGAAAGAAAAATTACAGAGAAAATATAAAAACATTTTCCTTTTTAAAAAATGAAAAAAGAAAGACAAAAAAACCTGTTAAGTAATATACTATCAGGGCCGTGTCTAGCAGGGGGGGGGCAAGGGGGGCAGTTGCCCCCCCCCCTCAAAAAAAAAATTCGGAAAGCATTATAGAAACTTAAAGAAAAGGACTTTTAGACTATTAACTACTCAGTTGCCCCCCCCCTCCCCCCCCCCAAACAAAAAAATCCTAGCTACGGCCCTGGGCCCGGTAACACAAAGCACTCGTAACATGTTCTGCACTTTCCTCTTGTAGTTTTGCAAACTTCACTTTGTTTTCTTATACATATTTATTTATTTATTTATTCTTTCGTAGTAGTACATACGAAATTATTTGAAATTAAAATCCACCTTAAACTACTACAAACAAGTATTCTAACAACACTCTTATTCTAAACAAGAAACTGTATTTAGTATGTAAATTTAAATTAAAAAGAATGTAATATTCATATACTTGTTTACAATGGCAGTGATTGGAGGACAACACCTTTAACAAATATACACGTGGACACTTTGATGGTTAACGACGAAACACACGTTCATGTGATTAACAAAAGAATTACTTGCGCTTTGTTCAAGATTAGAATGACAAAAAACACATCAGTCGAGTAGAAATTAATACCTAAAGCAATAAACTATAGGAGTCATTTGTCACGCTCTTCTTTCTGTTCAAAACAAACTTTTTTGTTCCGCCTTTTCTAATTCCATGATGACGCTATAAACCAGAACACTTGTACGATGTAGAAAGGAAGGGAATATTAAGTTTATCAATTTAGTGTCAAACATGTGGTGCTTATTTAAGACTTTCTACAGTGCAGGGGCGGGGTGTAGGCCTATAGTAGTTTAAAGTTTTGTTTCTGTTTAACGACACCACTAGACAACATTGATGTGTTAACCATCGGCTATTGGATGTCAAATATTTTGACATATTATATTCTTAGAGGAAGAAGGAAATGTTTTATTTAACGACGCACTCAACACATTTTATTTACGGTTATATGGCGTCAGACATATGGTTAAGGACCACACAGATATTGAGAGAGGAAACCCGCTGTCGCCACGTCATGGGCTACTCGTTTCGATTAGCAGCAAAGGATCTTTTATATGCACCATCCCACAGACAGGATAGTACATACTACGGCATTTGTTACACCAGTTGTGGAGCACTGGCTGGAAACAAAAATAGCCCAATGGGTCCACCGTCCGACCGTGCATCAAGCGAGCGCTTTACCACTGGGCTACGTCCCGCTCCCATATTCTTAGAGAGAAAACCTGCCACATTTTTCCATTAGTAGCAAGGACCGTGGTATGTGCTTTCTTGTCTGTGAAATGGTGTATATAAAAGATGCCTTGCTACTAATGGAAAAAAAAATGTAGCGGGTTTCCTCTCTAAAACTATGTCAAATTTACCAAATGCTTGACATCCAGTAGCCGATGATTAATAAATCTATGTGCTCTAGTGGTGTCGTTAAACAAAACAAACCTCTTTTTTTCTAATTCCATGATGACGCTATAAACTAGAACGATGTAGACAAGAAGGGAATATTTATTTTGTTACTACTTTGGTGTCAAACGTGGTGGTTATTTTTACTTTCTACTGTATAGTAGTTTAAGTTTAGTTTTTGTTTTAACGACACCACTAGACAACATTGATATATTAACCATCGGTTATTGAATGTCAAATATTTGGTAATTCTGGCATATAGTTTTATAACTTGTTTTGTTTAACGATCCCACTTTATAGAGAAAAAGTAAAAGTAAAGTTTGTTTTATTTAACGAAGCTACTATAGCACATTGATTTTTTAACTTTATAGAGGAAACCCGCTACATTTTTCCATTAGTAGCAAGGGATCTTTTATATGTACCATCCAACAGACAGGATAGCACATACCACGGCCTTTGATAACCAGTTCATGGTGCACTGGCTGGAACAAGAAATAGTCTAATGGGGCCTATCGACGGGGATCGATACCAGACCAACCAAGTATTCAACGAGCACTTTACCCTGGGCTACGTCCCGCCCCCACAATGCTATTATATCTGCACTTCAATTTGGTGACGAGCGTGTGGTTATTTTAATACCTCATACAGTGAAACGGCGGGATGAATAGCAGAGGTCATTATGGAGGATTCGTGACAACATTTTGGAGATTTAAATGTGAAAATGTTTCCTCTCTAGGACTGTCAGATTACCAAATGTTTGACATCAAATGGCCGATGATTAATAAATCAATGTGCTCTAGTAATGTTGTTAAACAAAACAAATTTTAACTTTCTGTCTGTCTGTCTGTCTGTCTCTCTCTCTCTCTCTCTCTCTCTCTCTCTCTCTCTCTCTCTCTCTCTCTCTCTCTCTCTCTCTCTCTCTCTCTCTCTCTCTCTCTCTCTCTCTCTCTCTCTCTCTGTATCTCTCTCTTTCTCTCTCTCCCCATCTACCATTTCTCTCTCCCCATCTACCATCTCTCTCTCTCTCTCTCTCTCTCTCTCTCTCTCTCTCTCTCTCTCTCTCTCTCTCTCTCTCTCTCTCTCTCTCTCACACACACACACACACACACACTCTCTCTCTTTTTCTCTCAGTCTCTCTCTGTGTATCTCTCTCTCTGTGTATCTCTCTCTCTCTCTCTCTCTCTCTCTCTCTCTCTCTCTCTCTCTCTCTCTCTCTCTCTCTCTCTCTCTCTCTCTCTCTCTCTGGGTGTGGGTGTGGGTGTGGGTGTGGGTGTGTTTCTCTGTGTCTTCTGCCAAAATATTGTTGATGATAGACTATAACATAGTTCAACTAGTACCAGACGATGTTCCTCCAAGGGTTTATGTGGTTGGTTTTTTCCTCCTGGAAACGTACCATCGATCGCAACGTGACAGACAATCATAAAATTGGCGAATCTGTTATCAGCAAGTTAATGACCTATTCCATCAGCCTCGGTTGTTCCAGATGAACATTGAGACACGTTTTTTAATATCTTCACGTTTGTTTGAACTTGACGTTCAATTAGAGAAATGAAAGAGAGACAAGGAAAGAAAGGGAAAAACATGTTTTAAATAATAAATAAATAAATAAATAACCCACACAAACTTGAAAATTTTCGACATTAAGTGCATCGGTAAAGTTGCAAAATCGTCTCATCTTAAAGGGACATTCCTGAGTTTGCTGCATTGTAAAATGTTTCTGACTAATAAAATATTTCTACGATTAAACTTACATATTAAATATATTTTGTTGTTTAGAATATCAGTGTCTGTATATTTAATGTGTTTCTGGTCGTCTTAATATTTGCAAGAAGCCCAATCTGGATTTCGTACGTACGAAAAAAAAAAAAGGATATAAAATGAAATTTAACCTAGTACAAATATTAGAACGATCAGAAACACGTTTAATATACAGCCACTAATATTTTATGCAGGAAAATATATTTGATATGTAATTACAATCGTTAAAAAGTCTCTGTTAGTCGATAACATCTTAAAAACTCAGGAATGTCCCTTTAAAACATGTCTGCTGGATGGGGCACTAGCGTAGCCAAAATATCATATTGGGCACCCATATTGGGGGGGGGGGGGGGGGGGGGGGGGATGGGGGCGGCAACATTAATGTCTATGTTATGGGCTACATCAAACTATATAATGTGGCTGGGGGAGAGTTGTGGTTGTGGGACCATACTAATGTAGTTGAGGGCGGGATTTAGCTTAGTCGGTTGAGTGCCCGCTTGAGGTGCTTGCGTTCACAGGATCGAACCACCTCGGTGGATCCATTCAGCTGATTAGGGTTTTTGTCGTTCCAACCAGTGCACCACAACTGGACAAAGGCCGTGGTATGTGTTTTCCTATCTGTGGGAAAGTGCATATAAAAGATCCCTTGCTGCATTAGAAAAAAAAATATGTTGCGGGTTTCCTCTGACAACTACAAGTCAGAATTACCATTAAGCAATGTGCTTCAGTGTTGATGTTAAACAAAACAAACTTTAACTTTCTATAACGTTGAGAAGTCCCTTTAATGTTTTTTTTTGTGGTTTTGTTCAGACTCTTCGACGTCAGCATCTATAAGACAAGATCCTGGCTGGCTGCAATTGTTGAAATAAAACCGAAATTGCAACAAATAAAACAATATCCAGACGCGCCAGTGTGAATGAAATAGCTGGAATCGAGAATTAGTATCGATTCAAAAACTCAGCTGCACGAGAAGGTCAAACAAACCTGACAGAGAGACAGCCAGACAGACAGACAGAAGGACGCACGGATGTAAGGTAGTCAGCAGCGGTGAACAATCAATATACAATATATACAATCAATGAACTAACCATTGACACGTGTTTACATCCACAATAGATTCAAACACGACTGTAGTGGACGTGGTTACTGTACGTTAATTCATCAACCATTTGACAGTGTTTACAGTCACGGAAGGTTCAAGCACGATTGTCGTGGGCGTGAATATACTCAATTCCTCAGCTATTTGACGTGTTTATGGTCACGGTAAATTCAGGCACGACTGTCGTGGACGCGGTGAATATGCTCAGTTAATATTAATCAACAATTCGACGTGTTTACAGCCGCGGAAGGTTCAAGCACGACTGTTGTGGACGCAGTGAAAATAATTAACTGATCAACCATTTGACGTGTTTATAGCCACAGTAGGTTCCAGCACGATTGGCGTGGACGTGAATATACCAAATTCATCAATCATTTACGTGTTTACAGTCACGGAAGGTTCAAGCACGACTCTCGCGGGCGCGATGAATATAAAATCAATCAGTTTCAACTATTTGGCGTGAGTACGACCACAGTAGGTTCAAGTACGAATGTCGTGGGCGTAGTGAATACACAACCAATCAAGCAATCAATTAATCAACCATTTGACACGTGTTTGTAATATCAACTGAAGGTTCAAGCACATATTCCGTGGGCATAGTGAAAATACAAAGACAGTAACAAAACAAACAAAAATTAGCCAAAATCTAAAATTGCAGAAAGAAAAAAAAAAGAAGAAGAAGAAAGAAGAAGAAATAACAAAAATCTAAGATTACAGGAAAAATCAAGATGGCGGCTGGCCGGAAGTCTGCGGTTGTGTTCCTCGTGATAGAGCTGGCTATTTTAGTTCCGTACATTGTGGCCTTCTCGCTGGACACGTGGGCGGTGATAATCGAGGACGGCCTCACGGAGTCGATGAGGGCCAACATGGGGCTGTGGTGGGGGTGCGGCTACAACCACGACATGCACCTGGACGGAATCTCCAAAACACAAGTCTGCTTCTCCATGTTGGAGGCCGGGGTTCCAGGTAAGAAATCTAGATATTGAGTAAAGACTATTATATTATCAGGGGCGGATCCAGGATTCTGAAAAGTGGGGGGATATCTACAAAACACAAGTCTGCTTTTCCATGTTAGAGCCCGGGGTCCCAGGTGAGACGTAATCTTGATATTGAATAAAGACTAGAATATTATCAGGGGCGGATCCAGGATTCTGTATAGGGGAGGTATATACAAAACACATAGTCTGCTTCTTCATGTTAGAGACAGAGGTTCTAGGTAGGAAGCAGTCTAGATATTGAGAAAATACTATAATTTAATATTATCAGGGGCGGATCCAGGATTCTGTAAAGGGGGAAGTATCTCCAAAACTCCAGTCTGCTTCTTCATTGGAGGTAGGGGTTCCAGGTAGGAAGCAATCTAAATATTGAGTAAACACTATAATTTAATATTATCAGGGGCGGATCCAGGATTCTGAAAAGGGGCGGTATGTCCAAAACTCAAGTCTGCTTCTCCGTGTTGGAGGCTGGCTTTCCAGGTGGGAAGTAATCTTTATTAATCTTCATTAATTTTCACTAATCTTCAAATAGTCAAAGAGGTAGATGGCTTTAATCAGAATTTTAAGTAAGGGAGGTTTGAAAAGCCTACTTCAAGTGAAAAGTGGTGCTGATTCTAAAAACAGCAGTCTTATTGACCCTACTTAAGGCAAAATTGCCATTTTGGCCCATTTTTGGCCCAAAATGGCCCAACTCAGATATATGTTATACGACTGCTCTGGTGTTGCCATAATGTATCTAATAAGTTTCTGGATATTCCATAGTACTACTATGAGATCTAGATCTCACCAAAGAATAACAATATCATCAATGTGGCCTATCTGTGGCCAATCTGTGGACACATTTGGCCAAATTGATTATTTGCCATAGGAATATTACAAATTATATTGTACACGATATGCATAGTATGTAAACATCCATTAAAAAATCTCATTTATCAAGCCAAATACGATTAAAGGGACAGACCCTAGTTTCAGCCCATGAAAATGCTAGTACTGCAACGATAAACCGGTATACCGGTATATCGCGATGTTTCATCAGCTCGATACGAACCACGGTACAGTTTTGTGTATCGCGATTTTTACACGTTATTGTTTTCTTGTATCTTATTTGACAAACAAACAGAAAATGTGCAAATAACCATGCATACCACTCGTCTGTTTACGCGGTGGCTTTAACTTGGCGATGACACGAACTGGCAGCAGGCGAAACATTACATGCTTTTTAGTCTGGGAGATCATATCGAAGTCGATATAGGAAGGAAAAGTAAAGTAAAATGTGTTTTATTTAACGACGCCACTAGAACACATTGATTTATTTTTATCTTATCATCGGCTATTGGACGTCAAACATATGGTCATTCTGACACTGGGTTTTTTAGAGGAAACCCGCTGTCGCCACACAGGCTACTCTTTAACACAGGCAGCAAGGAATATTTTATAATGCGCTTCCCACAGGCAGGATAGCACAAACCATGGCCTTTGTTGAACCAGCTATGGATCACTGGTCGGTGCAAGTGGTTTACACCCATTGAGCCTTGCGGAGCACTCACTCAGGGTTTGGAGTCGGTATCTGGATTAAAAATCCCATGCCTCGACTGGGATCCGAACCCAGTACTTACCAGCCTGTAGACCGATGGCCTTTTTCATGTTTTTTTATTTGTGAAACTCAATATTGCACATATACATAAAATTTACAAATAAAAATAATAAAAAGATTCACACATATCCACGCAAATACTCTCGCATAGAACCACTCACACATTTATCACCAACTCACACACATTCACACAAACACACGCAAACATTAAAAGAAAATTGAGGGATATTGATCTTATAAGACAATATGACATTTAATTTTTTTTTACTAAATATAAATATCAGTTTTCAAGTGAGTATTTAAAAACTAATTCATCATTATTTAGATCAAGAAAAATATTATTTTTAATATATTTATTAATAAATGCAGAAAATCTATTTTTAAAGCGATATTGATTTAAAAGTATTAAGAAGTACTGATGCATATAATGCTTTAAAAACTTAATATTAATATTTACACCCCTTGATTCCGCTATTAAACGTCTTTTGAAAACTGATATTCTATATATTGAGAGCAAAGCATTGATGAATTCATTTGAGCAATTTTGTATTTTGTATTTTGAAGTAACACCCAAAAAGCAATAATTGTTTTAACAATTCTAAAGAAAAAACATTATCCTTAAACATATAAATACATATTTCATGAAAAAATTGAAATGAAATCACGAAGTTCATCACAATACAACAATAAATGACACATATCTTCTTCTTGTTTAAAACAAACAGGACATTGGCTAGATGCTACTTTACCGTATTTAAATAATTTGGAATATGTGAATACAATGTATGTGCTATCTTAAAATCTAAGTCAACAAATTCCGAAGTCTTATCACAATAATGTATAATTTTCCAAACTGGCTTCCAATCATGGCCTAACCACGACGCCACCGAGCCGGTGATATATAGGAAGAAAGGAAATGTTTTATTTAACGACGCACTCAACACATTGTATTTACGGTTATATGGCGTCAGACATGGTTAAGGACCACACATATGTTGAGAGAGGAAACCCGCTGTCACCACTTCATGGCCTACTATTTTCGATTAGCAGCAAGGAATATTTTATATGCACCATCCCACAAACAGGATAGTACATACCACGGTCTTTGTTACACCAGTTGTGGAGCACTTGCTGGAACAAGAAATATACCAATGGGTCCACCGATGGGGATCGATCCTAGACCGACCACGCATCAAGCGAACGCTTTACCACTGGGCTACGTCCCGCCCCTCGATATAGGTTACCGTCTAGTATGTGGAATATTTGTCATTGTAATGTTGGTTTGGGGTTTTTTCACGATTTTTGTCTATATATATATATATATATATATATATATATATATATATATATTATATATATATATGGTAATTAAAATTCATAGATTTTATTCCTTTCATTTATTATTTATTTCATTATGTTAAATTTACACAATTGGATTTGGTTCGCTTCTGCCTTCATTAAACAAATCCATAAATATCAGATACATATCGCAATACATACTGCAATACGGTTTGTCGTATCGCAATATATCGCATTACGGTTTTGATCGTATCGTTGCACCCCTAGAAAATGCACACTAAGTTTAGTTAATCTACAAACCTGTAACACATTTGGATAAACTTACAACTGAGTGAAACATGAGTCTATGACTTTGAAATGGTGAAATACCCTCTAAAAATAAGCTAAAACTCGACTCCACAACTGTTACTTCTAAGACGCACGTGCGTTTTAAAAATATGAGAAATGCATTTTGTGATATTAAAAACACCAGGATGACCGAAAACACTTCGAATGTACGGAAATGGATAATCTAAACAATAAAATCTAAGTAAAGTATTATTTCAGTTACCAAAAACGGCTCTAATAGTAAATAAATATGCCTTAGTGTTTAAAAACTAGGGTATGTCCCTTTAAAAATTACAATCTGACATTTTATGACAATCAGTGTAAACTTTTAACCAACATACTGCCCATAGATTATTCAAAATAATTTTCATGTACAGTAACAATATTCTATATTTTAAAGTTAAATGTGTAAAAACAGCTGGTTTTAGTTGTGCATTATTATTAGTATCATCTTCAGTGTTTGAAACAACATCAGTACTGCTATCATTATCATATCATCATCATCATCATCATCATCATCATCATCTCCAACTGTAACATCTTCAGGTTCCATGGTATCGAAACACTGATATATGCTTGTCAGTAAACCCGAGTGGTAGAACAACTCTATTAGCTTCTTTCATTAGCCACTTGGAAGTGCCATATAATTGCATTTAACATTTGCACCATGTTGCATGGTGGAAATTTGCGTGACTCGATAAGTGGGTTTGTATTTCTGCAGGAAGATTTTTTTTAACTTGGTCTCGTTCACAAAAGCAAGATGTAAACACATATCTTTTTGTTCACAACACTCTGAAGCTTGCCACCAATACAGATGATGTTCTGTACACAAGGCTGTTGATTCATTCGCCTTTTTCTTTCTGAAGAATGAAGAAAGTGTCATGTAGTCGCATCCTGTCTGATCACCAAAATGTTCTATCTTTTTTTTTTTTTTTTTTTTTTTTTTTTTCCACTGCCCCCTTTGCTTTTACTCCTTTTGAATTCCATCTCCTTTCTTCCCGATCTGGCAACTCCTCCTATCTTTCAACTTCTTTCGCTGTCCACCTCCACATCCCAGTCCTGGTCTCTCCTACCGTGACAGGTGTTTGTCTTTTGTGGCTATCCATGCCACACGCCTGTCATTTCCCATCAGCTTTTAGCTGTGGGCTTAGTCTGACCCTTTTGGATAGTGAAAGTAGTTACTTCTGGCATTGTTAAGAGGCACTTGTAACGACCTACTATGCTCCCCTACTACCGGCGGTCGTTTTTTAGTGCCGTGGGTCAGACCAGCTTTATTAGCGGCAGAGGACGAGTGATTACCAAAATCTGGCAATACATTGCAAACAACTGGACTAAGCTACCTATAGTTTTCAATTGTAATGGCATTGCAATTATCCGAAGTCCATCCACATACTGAAGTTTAGATGTGAGGACCAAAACAGACGGATCAACATCATTCTGTCCTGCTGTTGATTTTTGACAACACACGGAGATGGTACATCTGGTAAGCATTAGCGTCTGCATGTGACACTACATACTCAGGTGCAGTGACATAGCGTGGGTTGCCAGCGCCCGGGGCAAGGCAAGTAGGGGCCTCCTAGCCAGTTCTCCGTTAGCTCTCCACGAGTCCCTTCCACCAGTCCAGAATTTTGCGCCCAGGGCAACCGCCCCGGTGGCCCCGCCCACACTACGCCACTGCTCAGGTGCCCCATTGTGTTCTACAAATGTTCTTCATATCCCAATACTGATGGATTATAGAGAAGACACTAATTTTGAAGACAAAAAGAACCTGTTTTGTGTTACAATAGGTACTGAATTAAATGTAATAATAAATAATATATATTTTGAGGGCATATCTGAATTGTTCATGACATAATGCATTTACCCTTGTGAAAGTAATATATGTGTTTATGCCTTTCGCGTATAATGATTACTCAAACTGTTTTCTCCATCTCATAACTGTAACAGAAAAGGTCTATTTAACTTTCCTGTACTCATGTTTTGGCCAACGTAGGTGATATCCAGATTACAATATCTGAGATAGTTCACACACACACACGCACGCACACACACACTCATGCGCGCGCACGCACGCACGCACACACACACACACGTGTACACACAGTGCATACATGACTGCAGTCATTTGAAGTAAAGAAAATGTCATTAATTTCGCCAAGCATAAAGCTGAAAAATATGCACATGGTTTATTCATACAGCCCTATTAACGTACGGTCGTAGATACCACCCATATCAATTTAGTTTTCCCAGATCTTTACAGTTATGACGTGCTTGAGGGTACAGATGTTTACCCATTTTATGCTGCCAGTGCACCACGACTGGTATATCAAAGGCCGTGGTATGTGCTATCCTGTACGTGGGATGGTGCATATAAAAGGATCCTAGCTATTAATGAAAAAAAATTAACGGGTTTCCTCTCTTTGTGTCAAAATTACCAAATGTTTAACATCTAATAGCCGATGATTAATAAATCAATGTGCTCTAGTTGTGTCGTTAAAACAAAACAAACATGAACTTTGGAAAACACACAGGAATGTTTAACCTAGTTTTTAACCTTTCTGAAAGTGAGGTCAGTCTGTAATTTTCACGGTACAGATCCTTATATTCACAACATTTAAAGATACAAATTTGTACCCAATTTACCCTCTGGTAAAAATCATTGGTGGAAGAACTGTCCACGCATATCCAGTACATATGTTTAATCTCCATTTGTTCCCATTAAAGTAGTGTGTAGCTGTGTTGAAACACGTCTGTAGATTCTTTTTAACAAGAAACTGTCCACGCATACCCAGTGCATAGGTTTAATCTCCATTTGTTCCCATTAAAGTAGTGTGTAGTTGAAACACGTCTGTGTGTCTTTAACAAGGAACTGTCCGCGCATACCCAGTACATAGGTTTAATCTCCATTTGTTCCCATTAAAGTAGTGTGTAGCTGTGTTGAAACACGTCTGTATGTCTTTAACAAGGAACTGTCCACGCATACCCAGTGCATAGGTTTAATCTCCGTTTGTTCCCATTAAAGTAGTGTGTAGGTGTGTTGAAACACGTCTGTATGTCTTTAACAAGGAACTGTCCACGCATACCCAGTACATAGGTTTAATCTCCGTTTGTTCCCATTAAAGTAGTGTGTAGGTGTGTTGAAACACGTCTGTATGTCTTTAACAAGGAACTGTCCACGCATACCCAGTACATAGGTTTAATCTCCGTTTGTTCCCATTAAAGTAGTGTGTAGCTGTGTTGAAACACGTCTGTATGTCTTTAACAAGGAACTGTACTCGCATACCCAGTACACAGGTTTAATCTCCGTTTGTTCCCATTAAAGTAGTGTGTAGCTCTATTGAAACACGTCTGTATGTCTCTAACAAGGAACTGTCCACGCATACCCAGTACACAGGTTTAATCTCCGTTTGTTCCCATTAAAGTAGTGTGTAGCTGTGTTGAAACACGTCTGTATGTCTTTAACAAGGAACTGTCCGCGCATACCCAGTACATTTGTTTAATCTCCATTTGTTCCCATTAAAGTAGTGTGTAGCTGTGTTGAAACACGTCTGTATGTCTTTAACAAGGAACTGTACTCGCATACCCAGTACACAGGTTTAATCTCCGTTTGTTCCCATTAAAGTAGTGTGTAGCTGTGTTGAAACACGTCTGTATGTCTTTAACAAGGAACTGTCCGCGCATACCCAGTGCATAGGTTTAATCTCCATTTGTTCCCATTAAAGTAGTGTGTAGCTGTGTTGAAACACGTCTGTAGATTCTTTTTAACAAGAAACTGTCCACGCTTACCCAGTGCATAGGTTTAATCTCCATTTGTTCCTATTAAAGTTGTGTGTAGTGTGTAGCTGTGTTAAAACACGTCTGTATGTCTTTAACAAGGAACTGTACTCGCATACCTAGTACATATGTTTAATCTCCGTTTGTTCCCATTAAAGTAGTGTGTAGCTGTGTTGAAACACGTCTGTATGTCTTTAACAAGGAACTGTACTCGCATACCCAGTACACAGGTTTAATCTCCGTTTGTTCCCATTAAAGTAGTGTGTAGCTCTATTGAAACACGTCTGTATGTCTCTAACAAGGAACTGTCCACGCATACCCAGTACACAGGTTTAATCTCCGTTTGTTCCCATTAAAGTAGTGTGTAGCTGTGTTGAAACACGTCTGTATGTCTTTAACAAGGAACTGTCCGCGCATACCCAGTACATTTGTTTAATCTCCATTTGTTCCCATTAAAGTAGTGTGTAGCTGTGTTGAAACACGTCTGTATGTCTTTAACAAGGAACTGTACTCGCATACCCAGTACACAGGTTTAATCTCCGTTTGTTCCCATTAAAGTAGTGTGTAGCTGTGTTGAAACACGTCTGTATGTCTTTAACAAGGAACTGTCTGCGCATACCCAGTGCATAGGTTTAATCTCCATTTGTTCCCATTAAAGTAGTGTGTAGCTGTGTTGAAACACGTCTGTAGATTCTTTTTAACAAGAAACTGTCCACGCTTACCCAGTGCATAGGTTTAATCTCCATTTGTTCCTATTAAAGTTGTGTGTAGTGTGTAGCTGTGTTAAAACACGTCTGTATGTCTTTAACAAGGAACTGTACTCGCATACCTAGTACATATGTTTAATCTCCGTTTGTTCCCATTAAAGTAGTGTGTAGCTGTGTTGAAACACGTCTGTATGTCTTTAACAAGGAACTGTCCACGCATACCCAGTACATAGGTTTAATCTCCATTTGTTCCCATTAAAGTAGTGTGTAGCTCTATTGAAACACGTCTGTAGATTCTTTTTAACAAGAAACTGTCCACGCTTACCCAGTGCATAGGTTTAATCTCCATGTGTTCCTATTAAAGTTGTGTGTAGTGTGTAGCTGTGTTAAAACACGTCTGTATGTCTTTAACAAGGAACTGTCCACGCATACCCAGTACATATGTTTAATCTCCGTTTGTTCCCATTAAAGTAGTGTGTAGCTGTGTTGAAACACGTCTGTATGTCTCTAACAAGGAACTGTCCACGCATACCCAGTGCATAGGTTTAATCTCCATTTGTTCCCATTAAAGTAGTGTGTAGGTGTGTTAAAACACGTCTGTAGATTCTTTTTAACAAGAAACTGTCCACGCTTACCCAGTGCATAGGTTTAATCTCCACGTGTTCCTATTAAAGTTGTGTGTAGTGTGTAGCTGTGTTAAAACACGTCTGTATGTCTTTAACAAGGAACTGTCCACGCATACCCAGTACACAGGTTTAATCTCCATTTGTTCCCATTAAAGTAGTGTGTAGCTGTGTTGAAACACGTCTGTATGTCTTTAACAAGGAACTGTCCACGCATACCCAGTACATAGGTTTAATCTCCGTTTGTTCCCATTAAAGTAGTGTGTAGCTGTGTTGAAACACGTCTGTATGTCTCTAACAAGGAACTGTCCACGCATACCCAGTACATAGGTTTAATCTCCGTTTGTTCCCATTAAAGTAGTGTGTAGCTGTGTTGAAACACGTCTGTATGTCTCTAACAAGGAACTGTCCACGCATACCCAGTACATATGTTTAATCTCCATTTGTTCCCATTAAAGTAGTGTGTAGCTGTGTTGAAACACGTCTGTATGTCTTTAACAAGGAACTGTACTCGCATACCCAGTACATAGGTTTAATCTCCATTTGTTCCCATTAAAGTAGTGTGTAGGTGTGTTAAAACACGTCTGTATGTCTCTAACAAGGAACTGTCCACGCATACCCAGTGCATAGGTTTAATCTCCATTTGTTCCCATTAAAGTAGTGTGTAGGTGTGTTAAAACACGTCTGTATGTCTCTAACAAAGAACTCCTGTTGTCATCTTGTCATTGTGAATATTCATGGCAGAAATAATAATCACTCATTATTCCGTTGGGCTTAGACAAAACCGTTACGTTACTGAGGCTGATAATATGGGAGAACTGTCTTCATCAATCACTAAACAACTAATAACGAAAAACTGGTAAACGGTTTCATTCAACTCATCATGGTGATAGGTTTTTTTTCTTTTTCTTTTCGGTGCTAAAAAGCTGTACTAAAATAGGGCGTGTGTGCAGGAATTTTAGCGGGGGGTGGGGAGAGGACTAGCGACCGAATTTTATAAGGGGGAAGTTGAATCATGTTCCCTCGGAAAATATATCGAGAGAAAAAAAAAAAAAAAAAGAGAGAGAAGAAATTCACATGAGCTGGGAGGGATTTCGACCATTGAAACCGTTCCCCTGTAAGCATAGGCGTACGAGACAGGCGGAGGGGGGAGGGGCTGCCCGCTAGTGCTGGAGCAAATCCTCAAATTGTGGTAAAACAAAGTAGAGCTATTCGGGCAAAATGTGCTAACCTGAAACCTTTTTACCATGTATTTTCTGCATTCTATCCTTTGGAAAATGCGTAGTGATTCGTTTCTAACCCCGTGTAGTTTGGTAGTAATACTTATACGAGTTATAAATAAACGGATTTTTTTTAATCCAGATTCGGGCATTTTCGTTTTAATTCGAAAAAAATGGAAACCCGTACGCCTATGCCGGCAAACGCGCCTGAAAATGGTTATTATTTGTTGTAATTTATTATTCCATCTGTAGCGGGTCCTTCTCTCTGTGTTATTTTCGAGGCTGTATGATCAAAAGGTTGCAGGTGCGTGGAATGCAGCTCGCTGATGCTAGAGGTTGAATTACTTGTTACTTGCATGTCTTCTGAAAAATGTGCGGGCCGGGTGTCGTGACTCAGCCTTGTACAGCTTTGTGCACATCCCACATATAGACTGATCGTAGCAAAGATATTTTGCAAACAATTGTTCTGGGATTTTTTTGAAAAGCAACAAAACTGGTATGGACCACACTTGATATGTTTTAAATGCTTTCAGATGTAGTACCAAGTGTCATTATTTAGTTTTATGTTCACAGCTTTTTACACTGTTTTTGTTTGATTGCTTAATCGTTTACATTATTATAAATCACCAATCCATTCTTTCCTATACATAAATGCAAAGATCTTCTCTTGTTTTGATGCCCTAGCACCCTCCTCCTGCATTCGCGTCTGTTTGTGTATTCATTCATTCATCCATCCATCCATTCATGAATTTATTATTCATCCATCCATCCATTCATCCACTGACTCATTCATCCATCCACCAATCAATCAATCCGTCAATCCATGAATCAATTCATTCATTCATTCATCATTTATTCTTTCATGCATTCATTCAAGCATTTATTCCAAACGTTTCTTTTCTTTCAGCGTGGTTGCGGGCTGTTCAGGCGTTCGCTATTCTCGGCATTTTCTTCGGTGTTGTCTGCGTGGTCCTTACTGGGGTCATGGCGTGGGGCCCTTGTGACCCCAACATGATGTTCAAAGTATTTCTACCTGTCTGGTACTTCGCAGGTGAGTATGATCCCAACATGATGTTCAAAGTATTTCTACCTGTCTGGTACTTCGCAGGTGAGTATGACCCCAACATGATGTTCAAAGTATTTCTACCTGTCTGGTACTTCGCAGGTGAGTATGACCCAAGTATTTCCACCTGTCTGGTACAGGTGATGATCCCAACATGATGTTCAAAGTATTTCTACCTGTCTGGTACTTCGCAGGTGAGTATGATCCCAACATGA